>NC_007252.2:122500-160000 GCF_000002725.2 Leishmania major strain Friedlin | reverse complement strand
ACTACACCCCGGCGCATCCGCCGCTGCCGCGCCACGGCTTCACCCTGGTCGCCTCGGGCAAACCGTCCTGCCACCGAAGCCCCCCATGCGCCAAACGGGCTCTTCCCGCACCCTTCCTTGGAGACGCTCCGCGTCATCTGCGCCAGGCGGCCTCCGCGGCACCGCTGGAGGGCAGCAGGCGGTGGCGCCTCCCGTGCGGGGGGGCAGGGGGCGGGGTCCAGGCGCATGCCGGGTGGGCTCAGGCCAAAAGTCGGGCAGCCGCGGGTCAGGGCTCCCCGAGCCCCTGCGCCCCGCCTGTGCGCCATGCCTCACCCTCCCCCCAGTCGCATCACGCCGCGGCATCCCATAGCATGGTCTGAATGCTCGTGGCGTTCGGCTCCGGAGGATTCGGCGGTGCCATTCGCGGCGCTATCGCCATGCTTCCGGCATTGGCGCTTCGTCCGCCCACACGGTCGGGTGTAGGAGGTGCCGCGTGTGTCGCACGCGTGCGCCCTGGGGCTGATCCGTGTGGGTTTCTGCGCGCCATCTATGTCCATGACCCGTGCCCTTGTGGCCGCTGCATGCCTTACTCGGATGCGATGCGCCAGGCACGCTGTGCCCGAGAGTGCCTGCGCACAGCGCCCGCATCTTCGCATGTGTGGTGATGAAGGGAGGGGGGGGGGGGCTGCCTCAGAACGACGTAGTTGTCTGGGGCGGGGGCCCGCTGCCTGCATCTTCCGTTTCCGTCCGTGCCACGGGGGGCGCGTTGAAATGGCCTGCCCGCATGTGCCGCGACAGGTGGGGCGGCGCCACGGATCTATGGCGGCATGGGGGCGTCCGCTCGACCCCCCGCTTCTGAACCCGCACGCCTTGGGCAGGTGCGGGTGTGTCGGGCGGGGGGGGCCGGTGAGTGAGCATGTTCCTGTGCACAAGGGCTCATGATCTGTCGTTTTGAGGGGGACAATGGGCAGCATCCACGGGCAACCGAGAAGAGGGACGCTCATGCAGCGCGGGTGGGGTGTGCGTGGTCAAGCCATTGCGTGCAAGCCCGGGGCTTCAGCTTCGGCGCGCTTTGGGCTTCAAGCGATCGGGGGTGCTCGCGTGGCGCACCGGGGCGCAACGATGGGTCGGAAGCCCTCGTAGCAAACACAACTGGGGGTGGGGGTGCCGCAATGCTGGCGGAGTAGTGCGCAGCACACCGTCTGCACTCCGCGTTGCCACTGCCTGTCGCCCGTCGCTGTGGGAACCCAAGGTGCGCAAAGGTGTTCGTGCGCAGCTGGGCGTGGGTGGTCTCCTGCCGCCAAGCAGCTCTTGTTGTAGCGTGTCGCGTCGTGCAGCGCGGTTTCGGGGGATGTCGGCTCGGCGTGTCGGGGGCCGGCGGCCGGGTCCGTGATCCATGCGGTTGGTGATGCCGGCCCCGGCACTGCCCATTTCGAAAGCCTGTACACCCTGCCCGTGCGTTCCGATTCGCGGTGCGAAAAGGCAGGCGGAAATCGGAGGCGCACGCGACAGGCCAGTCGTGCCAGGGCTTGTGCCCCCCGGTGCGCCGCAGTATGCCACACACAAACACACCCTTTGCTCTTGTGGGGGCCGGTGCCGGGGGCCATGGGCGGGGGGAGGCGGTGTGCAACAGCCGCGCACCACCGCCCGCGTCATCGCTGGTCCAGTTTTCTTCGCCGTTGGCCGAGCCCCGGCCCTATCGCTTTACACTCAGCGCGGCAACTTCACGCAAGGGGCTCGCGGTGTGTTTTCGCAGTACATGTCAGCGCAGCGTTGTCGTAGAGCATCGCCGCCGCTCCTCGCCCGATGGCCTGTCTGCGCCGCGCCGCCCGCCCAAAGCGAGAACGTCGCAAAACGCGAAAGTCGATGCCCGCATGAGAGCTGCCGAAGTACTGTGGCAACACCGCCATCCGGCGCGTGCACCTCCCGCCCGAAACACGCACAGGGCATTTTCCCGGCGTCGCTGCGGAGGGATGGGCGGGCGTGCGTGGTGCATCAGCACCATGGCGCTGAGGGACAGGGTGAGAGGCGCAGCGGCACCATGGGTTGAGGAGGGGGTTTGCCGGTTATTTTTTTAGTTTTTTGTTCACGTGATTATCCTGCTTTCTGGGGCGGATTTGGCCTTGGCGTTCGGCGTATCTGGGGGCAGGGGGCTGGAGGAAGCAGGGGAAGAGAGCGCATAGAAGTGAAGAGGGTGGGATTTTTCGCATTTTTTGTGTGGGTGGGGTTTTTGGGCATTTTTTTTTGGTCGCTTGCTTGGTGCGGACCATCGTGGGGTGGGTAACCCGGGGGTTGCTTAGGCCTCCCCCCTTTTCGGCCAGAGGGAAATGTGAGGGGCTGGTAAAAATACGCCGGATGAAAGTGAAAACGTTTCCCATTGTGTAAGTGAGAGAAACGTGCATATTTTGCATGTCGTTGTAACGGGTTGTCGTCCGGGTCCTGGCCGCCGACATCTGTGGCGATGCGTCGCCCGGCAGCCCTTCCCTTCCCACGGGCTGTGGGCACGTTTTCCCGTTAGGGTGTGGGGCTGTTTGGTGCTGGAAAGGCGGGGCCGCTTGGCTTCCATAGGAGCCGGGCTTGGTAGGCAGTGGAACTCCACGCGCCGGGGTGTTTTTTTGGGTGGCTCGGACGGAGGACCCCAGCTGAAAACAAGACTACCGCGGCGTTCATGTCTCGATCATGAACCCTTTGCGGGAAAAGTGTGCGCCGCCCGGGAATCGAACCCGGGTCAATACCTTGGGAGGGTACCATCATGCCACTAGACCAGCGGCGCTTTGGAATCGCCCAAATCGACGGTTTCACCGAGAACCGTGATCTCCGCTGCGACGAAAATGTGGACGAGTAGGGGATCGAACCCTAGGCCTTCCGTATGCGAAACGGACGCTCTACCACTGAGCTACACGCCCATTGAACGCTCTGTGCGCGTGAGATGTGGCAAGAGTATGCACGCTAATGTGTGGATTTTGTCAGGCCGCTCAAGGTGAGATGGTCGAGTGGTCTAAGACGTTGGATTAAGGTTCCAATCCTTTCGAGGGCGTGGGTTCAAACCCCACTCTCATCACTTTTTCTGCCACTGTCTCTGGTGGGCTTCCCCGCTGCCGTGGCGCCGCTCCTTCGAGTACGACCACACTTGAGTGAAAACACCATATCCCGTCCGATTTGTGAAGTTAAGCACTCACAGGCTCAGTTAGTACTGAGGTCAGTGATGACTCGGGAACCCTGAGTGCCGTACTCCTTTTCCTTTTTCCACCGCACCATTTGCACGCGGCGCGCCAGCCCGCACGCACCGTTTTCGTGCTCACCCTGCCGTGTTGGTCTTCTCTGGGGAGGCGGCGAAACAACGCGTGGAACGCTGGTCCAGTCAGTCGTCCTTCGGTTCTCGCGGTGCAGAAGGGGAGGGGGGGGGGTGGGCGGGGCGGGTTGGGGGCTCGCCCACGGCGTGCGACAGGCCAAGGACGAGCAACGGAAAAGGCCAGCTCCTTTTTGTTCAGGATTGTGTTCTCACACCGATGCTCACGTGTGTGGCGTCGATCAGCACCGGTCTGTGGGTCAGGGTGGGAAATTCGTTTTGTGTTTGCCTCAGTGGCGGGATGCGGGGAAACGCAGCAGCAACATATTGCCCCCCCCCCCCCCCCCCCACCCTGCACGCGCACGTACGGAAGCACAGGGAAGGGGAGAGGGAAGCAGTGGTCGGCGCGTGCCGGCTTACCGGAAAGGCGCACGGCCACGCATGCGGTGGCGTGCAGCAGGCCTAGAAGATAGGCATCACTTCCATGAGTTTGTCCAGCGTGCCTTGACATCCCGCAGGGACTAGTGAGGGTTGTGTGGACGACGGCAGCAGCGTGCTCACCTTTCGCCGTCGTGGGAGCAAGACGTGTCCTCATTTGTTCTAGGGCATCCGTAAAGGCAGACAGCACATGCGGCGACCCGCAGTCGAACGCAGCCACCGTCTGCATGACGCGTTCCTCAGCCGCGTACAGGCACTCGTGGTAGCGCGCGTTCCACGATACTTCATCCGCCACGCCACACGGTATCACCATAAAACGCAAGAGGCGCAGCAGCAACGCGAGCCCCTCGCGTGCGATGACGCGCGCCGCGTGCACCGCCGCGTCTTTGTGTGCGCACACCGTTGGACACGTCAGGAGCACCTCTGCGAGGCGCACGGTCAGCTGTCCAACGAAGGCATCTGCTGCGTCGTAGAGACCCCATGGCAAGGCGGGGAACACCTCGGCGCTGTGCGACACACCCAGTAGTTCCTCATCGATAGCGGCGTGGATGGACCACAGAAAAACATTCTGCAGGATCTCCACGTTTTGCGCCGAGGACCGTGGGACCATGAGACGTCGTCAGCAGCGCCGTCTGAGACTGGCAGTCTTGTAGCAGCTGTGTGGTGATGTACGGGACGACAGGCGTGCGAGCGATGAGCATCCGCTGCACATACCGGACGTACTGCGCTGGTGAGCTGCGGCTTTGCTCGCGCACACTGAGCAGGTCTTTCACAACCGTCGACAGGAGGAGCACTCGAGCCTCGGCAGCGCCTGAAGCCGCCGCCAGAGACGCGTCCTTCTCCAGGTACACATGCATGGACATCTCTACGAGCCCGGCAAAAAGGGCGTGCATCTGCGTTGCCGTGCTTCTCGCTGTGTTGCTGCCTGTGGCGCTCTCCTCCACCTCCAGAAACACAAGCGCCTTCATCAGTCGCACGTACGCGACGAAGAGAGAGGCGTAGTTGAGGGTGCTGCTGGGGAGGGACGAGATGGGCAGCGGGACCGGGGCATCCTCCTCTCCGTGCGGCACTCACTTCGCCACTGTCCGCAGAGCCAGTTCCTTCCACACATCTGATGGTATCACACCAGCATCTCGCACACCGAGCACAACATGCAGCGCCGTGTAAGTGAGCTCCAGCTGCTTGGTGGCGTCCCTCGGCTGTCTGATAACGGACCCGACAGACAACAGCAACGGCGTCCACGACTCACTGGCGAGGGAACGGGCGCACGGGTGCTCCACGAGGACGGCGACAAAGCCGAGCATCTGACAGAGCAGGCCGCTGCCGTCGTCGGTGACAGCACCAATGCTCGGCGTGTTCGTCTTCGGAATAGACGGGTTCCTTTGCGTTTCTGCGCCGCCGGACTGCGTCTGCGCCATCTCCAGCTCCGTCACCTACGTGTGCACGTTGTGCAGAAGTGTGTGGTTGGCTAACTCCTGCCACTGACACCACTGCGCCTTCTCAGCGCTGGCGACAAAGTGCCGCAAGAGGCGCGTGAGGAGTGCTGCAGCCGTGGTGCGGATGGCCAACGCCACCTGGGCGGACCCTACAGACCACGGCTCTGGGTGGTGTAGAAGACGCGTTAGGTTTAGCAAAACGCTCTACAAAAGAGCGTCGGACACGTGCGGGGTGGGCGCGCCACTGCGTTGGGGCTGAAGAGCGCGCGCCACAATCAGGAGAAGTGGTGCGTCGGCGGTAGGCAAACCACTAAGCGCTGTCAGGGACGGCACTAGCCGGAGGAGGGACTCGAGGTCGGCCGCTGACATTCGCGCACCTGCGATGGGGCGAAGGCGTCGCGATAGAGTGCGCCAAGGTCTGTGCCCATGGCTCGCTGAAGGCGAGCGCGGCCATGATAGTCGACCTTTGCCTTTGCTCTTCCTCGTCCGTCAGGCACTGCGAGTGCGTACGAGTCGTAGATGCTGCCGAACTGCCTGTGCAGCTGCTGCAGTCATTGCTGGAGCGGCGATTCAGCCACAAGGGCGGACATGACTGTTTGCCCTCGTTTCTTCGTTTGCTTGAGGAGGAGATGTGCGTGTGTCTGAGGAAGGAGGTGGGACAGCGGTGGCTCAGGGGAACACCAATCGAGGTGTGGATGTGGACCGCGTCAGGAATAATGTGACTGCGTGCGTTGGGCTGTGCAACGAGAGCAGGAAGAGTGCAGGCGCTCGGTCATTAGACGCACACCCGAGGAGGGCTGGGAGAGCTGTGAGGCTGGGGCAACACAAGTCCCATGTTACCGCCGATTGCGAAGGGGAGAGAGAGAGGAGGCAAAGAGAAAGGGCGTGCGCGCGACTCGTAGAAAAACCAAAATGGCGAACATAAATACTCCAAGAATGACAGAGGCGGAGAGGGAAGGGAAGGGAAGGGCTCGCCTGTAGCATCCAACGTATGGCAGATATAACCGCACGTGCACAGATGCATACACACACACACACACACACACACACACTGCTCTACTGCACGCAAACAAAGGTACGTATTCTGGCCTTCATGAACCACCGAAGTGCTGAGGCAAGAGGGATAGCGAGTCGACGAGAGATGTTAGTTTGCCGTCGTATTAGACGTGTGCCACATGGTTGCACACCCACAACACCGAAGCATGTGATGTGCTAATTCCTTACTTGGAGAGGCATCTTAGTTCGCTTAAACCGCACACAACACACATAAAGGCACAAGAAAAGCAATGACACGCAAAACTCTTCATCACGACACCCTGCTACTGGGGTTGTTCCTGTTCCGGTTGCTGCGCAATCTGCACCACAAATTTGCCAAAGAAGTTCTGCGCCAAGTCGCTGCGCACCAGCGAGTTTGCGGAGAGACGCTGCCGCACCGCCGACAGCACCGTCGGCTCCGCTTGCATCAACTTCTGCAGCACAATCGAACCGCACTGGTGCGTGGCGAGGGCGGTGAGGTTGGGCATGATCGTCTTCTCCACGCACGCCTGCTTGCCGCGGGCATCCATTCTGGCAAGCAATGCGCAGAGCACGTGCTGCGTGCCTCGCTCCTGGGCTAAGGAGAGAAACTGCCGCGACACGCTCTCGCGCACATCGCGGCTGGCGGCGATCATCTTCTCCACAATAAAGCGGCCGTTCACGTGTATCGACAGGGGCAGCACGTGCGCCTTTAGTGCGTTGCACAGAAGGGTGTGCGTTATGGGGTCCACCAGCTCAAACAAAGTGAACACCACGTGTGATGCGTACGGGCTGCGGCACATAGAGAGCAGTTCCTCTCCACCAGCCAGCTTCTGCGCCAGCAACGACGCGCCCGACTTGCCGAGCGCAGTGAGATAGGCCGTGACGACCAAGTTGCCGGCCTCCGTGTACACTAGGTTCGAAAAGTCCTGCTCCACCATGCCCTGCAGAAGGCGGCCCACCTTGGAGGCCTTGCGGGAGATGAGAGGCATGAGGCGACGCACGACGAGGCTGCCGTGCTTGTGGTACAGAAGATCCGTGACATTCTGCCGGGTGACCAGCTGCTCCGCCAGCCCCTCCACCGCAGACTCCGAAGAGAGCGTCAGGGCAGCGTCGATGAGGGACAGGACGACGTGCACGCCGTTGCCGTGCGCCACCAAAGCAGAGATACCGGCAGCGCCTCCCAGCCCGCGCTCTAGGCGCTCCAGCTGCTTCGCGCTCTGAGGCCCCATGGCCGGCAGAAGTTGGATCAGCGCCTGAACAACGAAGTTCGCACGCTTGTCGATCGCCATCTCGCCCAGGTCATTCCCGAGACGCTCCAGTACGTCGCTAAAGAGAGCCACCGCCTCTGCCTCTCTGCCCTCGTCGCCCTTACTTGAGGCGACGGAGGCTGTAGACATCAACAGCTGCGTGAGGAACGTGGTGCCGCGCTTGCTCCGGAGGAGTTCAACGATAGGCAGGCGCTTCAGCAGCTCGCGACGGGCGTCGGTGTGGAGCAGCTGAAGAAGCACCTGACCTGACACCGGACCGTTAACGAGCTCCATGAGCTTCTCGGTGGTGATGCGCTCGCCAGACGCCGTCTCTTCAGCGGCTGCGTCGCGCTGCTTGGCAGCCTTCTTTTTCTTGCCCCCAGCTTCTGCAGCAGAGGGCGAGGTGACGGGGGTGGAGAGGGAGAGCGCCTCGCAGAGCCAGGCAGCGGTTTCCCGGCTGTAGCTCTTTAGGAGCTGCTCGATAGTCCCGGCAGTGTGGCGGTCAGAGAGCAAGCGCTCCACACCTTCGATGGTTGTGCTGCGCTGGCGCAGCAGGTTCAGAACACCCTGCCGCGTCGGATCTGAGCCGAACTGCGCGAGGGCGCTCATGACGCGACACGCCACATGGTGCTGAGGGAGATGCTCGTTCTCTTCGAATTGCTCCAGCACGGCCTTGGCTACCGCCTCGCACTTGCTGCTGTGCACCGCGTTCAAGGAGGCCAGAAGGGTGGCGACCACACGGCGGCCGTTGTCATCCTGCAGGATGTCCTGCAACACCGTCACTGTGTCGTCGTCGTCGTCGTCGTCGTCCAGAGCGTTCTCCCCGTCCTTCGCGCTGGCCGCGGCTTCTTCGATGACTGCTGGTGCGTTCTGGGTCTGCAGCAGCGCATCTGCAACGGTGTCGAGAAAGGTGGCGCCTGCAGCGGGTGCCTCCTCTTCCTCCTCCTCCGCCTCGTCACGCTTGCGCTTGCGGGTGGTTGACTTGGCCGATGGTGCACTTGTCGTCACCATCGTCGTTGACTTGCTCTTCTGCTCCGCTGCCTCCGCTACCTTGGCGTAGTGACGCATGAGGATGCACATGTCCGTGCTGGGAGCGACCAGTCGGCACGCTTGCGCAAACTGAGCAAGCAGAAGCGCTTGCTGCGCTTCGTTTGGGAGGGGTCGTTGGACAACAACTTTGCCAATCTTGCGCTCCAACTTGTCGATGCCATGGCGCCGGTCCCGCTCCGTTCGCGAGCGCTGCATGCGCTCTTCGCGCTTCTGCCGCACCTCCTTGAAGCGGGATCGGGCGAACTCCGCCTTCTTGCCCATGATGATGACTTGGAGGACGTAAAGGGGAAAACGAGAAGGGAGTGTTGCGTATGCGCACACTTGAGTCCGTCCGTCAGCGCTGTGACGGATGCGGTTAAAGAAACAGAGGCAGTGCGGTGGAAGGCGTAAGTGGGGGTGTGGGGGGTGGGGCGTGCGAGCGAAGTTCAGAGAGCGTGGTGAGTCGGCGATCGGTGTGAGAGGTCGTCATACATATCACAGGAGCAACGTGGAGTGGAGAGCGCTTGGCATGGGGGGGGGCGAAGGGGGGGGGAGCGAAGGGTGATAGGGGGGTACATGCACTCCGCCCGTCGCGGCATGAGGGGTGCACGCATGCATGCTTGTGCGCGGTTCGCGTCATGGACAGCACAAACACACACACACACACACACACACACACACACACACACAAGCATGCGCACGCGGCTACACGCACAGCCCCTCAAGACGCATTTTTCGGCCTTTCGTTTTCTGTTCGCTTTTGGTTATCGACGAAGTTCAAGGTGAGATGGACGGCTCACATAAAAGTGTCGGCTGGAAAGGAGAGGGGCCGGGGGTGGGGAGAGGGGGTCACACTATGGACTGGGTCCAAAGTGTGTGTGTGTGTGTGTTTGTATCTGTGCGGATGTGGATGTCTGTTTGTATGCGGGCACCTCTTACTCAATTCGGATAGAGGGTGACGGTGTAGGCTTCGAATACATGCGACACCCACACACCAACCACCTCAGCTGCCACCACTGCGGGAGAAAAGTCGTCTGGTGTGAGCCTTTTCTGAGCCTGGGCATGGCGGTGCACCGCCTCTGTCGCCCATGACAGGAGCCGTCGTTGGAGTTTGCACAGGATGCCATCATTCAAGGTGCCACGGTGGTTTTTCTCTTCTTGCTGTTCTCGACACACGTGCGCCAGAAGATCGCGCTGGAAGGGTTCCAGAAGCTCCGAGATCTGGTTGACGTACACCCTCCACGCCAGCGGCACCGTAGAGGTGATTGGATCCGGTATCGAGTCATCTTGCAGAACCGTCTGTTGTTGCACAACGGCATCAGCACACTTGCTGACATGTTCTATTACCCATGCTGGTAGTTGTGCCTCTCCTGCTGAGGCCGTGGCTGTCGGTGGCAACCGAGCAGAGAGGGCGATCGCCATTGATACTGCTGTTTGCTGATGTGCCACAACAACGGCGGCCAGGCGCTCCATGAAGGCAACGAAAGTGTCCAGAGACACCACGCCCATCATGCTCGCCGGCGCTGCCATGCCATGCGCAGGGCTCCCGAGAACGCGGGTCAAGTAAGCTGTGGCCCGTGACTTAAGGGCTTCCAGCGGTGACCCGGCATCGAGATCGTCTGCCTCACCGCTCCTGGTGCCACAGCCGTCTCTTCCATCCACGGCGGTTGTGCCGGCCGTATGCGGTGAGAGGGGCGAAATGATCATCTCCCGCAAACAGCAGTGCAGCCAGTGATGAAGTTCATCAAGCTGATGGGCGGTCAGGAGATAAACGCCGTGTGTGATGTGACAGACACCAGTGTCCCCTGTTATGGTGTTGCTGTCATCGTGGTTGCTCTCCTGGACTTCGTCCTCTTGTTTTGGATCTAAAGCACTCGCGCTGCTGCTGTTGCTGCTACACTGGGTGCTCTCGACGTTGTGCTGGAGATCCATGAAGGCTGCCAGGAGCTGCAGCGCCAGCAGCTTCACTGAGATTTGGAGGCGGCGGCACAGCCGAGGCGGCCTCTCAGCACCACTTGTTCTCCCGCCACACTCTGCACGGCGCAGGTGCTCTTCAATGACCGCCATCACACATAGAAGCACTGCCGAGGCAGGAATCTCTTCAGCGGCGCTGTAGTCGACTGGCGGCATAACAGCTGCACTGCATGATCGGGCGTCCCAGTGCTTGGCTTCGGCAGCGAGTTCAACATAGGACATGCGACTCTGTCGATGCAGCAAGGCAAACATGTCCATCCACTGCGGAAGTAGAGGTGACGACGTGGCGTACGCAGCTCTGGCGGTAGCGGTATCGAGGCCTTCCGCACTGCCCACTGGTGACGTGCTTACTGCAAAGCGACTCGGGGCGGCAGGCGGGGGGCGCAGCGGCGGACACGCACACGCACACCGCGCCACTGCGTGCAGGCCGTACGGTTGCAGGCGCTGCCTTACCCAGGTTTGCTCTATCAGGTGCTCCACTGGAGGTACGGACGCGTTACGGCCGTTCGTGACGAGCGACAGGTTCGGGTTTTCTGAACCATTATTGTACGCGGTAGACTTCACTGCCCCCGGTGCCGACGGTGCGCCGATCACGCGACCCGCTTCCGCCTCCAACTTTCTTTCCCCCGTCGGCGCAGACGTTGTGGGGTAAGTAGCGGTCAGGACGGCTTCAGTAGAGAAGCGAACGCTCAGCACACGCAGCGGGTCTGCCGGCTGCGCTGCGAGTATCTGCGCAGTGGAGTCGAGGAGACGAGTGCCTGTCCACACATTCAGCGAGGCTGCAGCAGCGGCGCCTGGACTCGACTTAGCACCGTTGTTGTTGTTGCTGGTGCTGCTGTGCGTACTACCGCCTCGGTTTTGCGCGTCGCGCTGAGCACAGAAGGCTGACCTCCGCATGCGTGCCTGCGTGCGCGAGGTGAGTGCAGTCGGCTGAGTTGGCAAAAGCAGAGCACGAGTCGCGAGTACGAGGGAAGGGGGGGGTGAGAGAAGCGGATGCGCGGCAGAACTTGAGATAGCGGACATGAGAGGCTGATCAGGTGCATTCAGAGACTGCTGTCTATCCAACACGCTGAGGTCTACCGGGAAAGCTGCAGTGCGATCCGAACCATAGATGGTGCGGTCGACGACCGAAGCCACACAACATGAGCCTAAACCCAGACGCGCACCAAAAAACTGAAGCGTCTGATTGGGATTTAGGACTCTTCCCCCCCTCCTTCACTGGTGATGGAGCCTCCTATCACGTTACATCCATCGACAACACGCACCGTGTCTTCATTGTGGTTTACTGTTCCTTGGCGAAGGCGATGATCCGTCAGATTCCACACACGTGCGTCCCCCTCCTTCTCCCTTCCCCCGCCTGAGTCGCCTACGACTGCCAAAAGAAAGCGGTTACATGAACCACCCTTTACCTCCGCGAATGGCCTTGATGCTGCCAAAGCGAGGCAGACCGTGCTCTGTAAGGGTGCTGAACTTCACTGTCGCGTAAAGCCCTGTGAGGGAGACGATCTTGGAGGGGCTTGGGTGTGCAGCCCCCCCATACGGCGCCTCGGCGTTTGACCTCTTGTTATGAGGCGTCTTCATGGTTGCTGATGCGGCCTCCCTGCCTTCCCGCATCGGGTCGCGCCCCGCGCTCAGGAGGTGCTGCAGCAGTGTCTTCTGTTGAGCAAGAGTCATCTTCGGCAGGGAAGTGTTGAAGACGAGTCCGTTCTCAGCCAAGCACTGAAGTCCGTAGAAGACGGCCGAACCTTGGCCGGCAGTGGTGGCATGATTCATGCTCTTCGTCTTCTTTTTCCCACACCGTGGGGTAGCTGGAGTCAGCGTTGTCGCCCCGTCGCCGTCGCTGAGTGCCGTGTCGGTGCTTCGCTTTATGGGGTACCCGAGAGCACGCACGTGTGAGCGTGGGATGGACACCAGCTCCCGCGTTCTGGGGTTTTTCGATGGTTCCTTCAGCAGCGGGCGAAGGATGGGGTACTCGCGATCGTGGTATGTGAGTACCTTGACAGCGGTCATCGAGCGCTGCGGCAGCTTTGCACTTTGCAAGACCGCCCGCCGGCCCACGGCTACGACGTCCAGCACATCCAGCTCGGCATCCGTGAGGCCGGCATCGGAGGGCAAGATGGGCTGCATTGGCTCACGACGAGGAGCATCGCCCCTGTACGCGTGCACCATCAGGGGTGTGGCTGCACCTAACACAGGTCCGGTGTTTAGGGAGAGTAGCAGGGCGGCACGGTTTCGAGCTCTTCGACCACTCGCTTCACCTGCACCGGTGCTTGTCCCACGCAGGTGCCGACCTCGACGAGTCTTCGTAGTCTCAGTGGCCCGCAGAAGTGGAGCGACCAGTGCAGCCAGCGTGCCCTTCGTCTTTTCCTTGAAGTCGTACGTGTTCACCGGAGCGCGGATGACGGCGCCTTCGTAGCCAGCGTCAAGGTACATGGGCAGCATCCGCTGTGTGGTGTCTTCGAGAGACTTCACGAGCTGATACGGGATGCGAGACACAAAGTGTCCGCCGTGGTGCTGGCCGATTCCGCTATGTGGTGGCTGCACTTGTGCCGCCGTGGGTGTGTGCTTGCGACAGTTGCGGATGGGGCGTGTCGTCGGTGCGCCGCACATGCGCGAAGATGTGGGGCAGAAGTGCTGCCGCAGCACTGGCGACTTCATGCCGCGTGAGAGCAGCTCGAAGAGGTAGTGCATGGTGCGGAGTCGCTGCGAGAAGGGTGTTACGTTGGGAACGATGCGGAGCTGCTCCACATCGTTGAGCCGAAGTGCATCGGTAACGTTGCCGCGGACACGCTGCAGCTCTGCCAAGACTTGCTGAGGGCTTCCATCATACTTCACAGAGGCTTTGGTCTCCACGTGAAGACGTGACGCTGCCGAGATGGCGGTCGGCGCATTGCGCGTGGGGGGTGCTAGTGGATTGGCGCACGGGTTGTAGGACGGAACATCGAATACGCAGAGGCGAGGCAGAGAGGGGACGTACTTCAGGACACTTTCCTTGCTCGCGCACCGGAAGGTGGAGCTGCGAAATCTATTGACAAGCGCAGAGACGGCGAGAAAGCCCGTATTGAAGCTGTTGACTCCGTCAGCATCGGAAGACGGCAGCGCCGTTCTAGCTGGCTTTCTCTTCCTACCATCTGAGGCGTTAGCCCGGCCTTCCCGCCCCCCTCGGGAGGCGTCCATGTCGGTCTGGTGCAGGTACAGCTCCCCATCGATGATGAGCGAGGCGTCGCCGCAGAGGGCCCGCAGGAGGCGCAGCTCCTCTTCAATCCAGAAGAGACCGTAGATAGGCCGTCCGTAGCGCGAGTAGCACGTCATCAACGGCGGCGGCGCGACTGTGGCGGCGCCGGTCTTGGTCTTACTTGATGCCTGCTGCGCAGATGGGGGCCCTGTTGCAGTTGTTGGAGAGACGTACGAGATGAGGCGCACACCGTCGTGCTTGGGGGAGATGAAGAATGGAGCGTTGACACTGCTGCTGAACCATTTGAGCTGATCCGCCTTGTCTGCCTCACTGTAGTTGCTGCTGGCACTCGGCGCCACAAGCGACTTGGGGGTAGCAGCGGTGTTGGTTGTGCCACCCAGCCCAGCTGCCAGCAGGCGTTGCTCCAGTATGTCGAGGGTACTGAGGGCCATCGGCACAAACGGAAGGGTGTCGAACAGCCGACGACATGATTGCAGCATGGCTGCAGGCACAACGCCACCAGTCTATGAGAATCAGAAACGAAACGAACGCACACTCGCGAACGTCGGCGTGTGCGCGTCTTTTCCTTCTGGGGGGAGGGGTAGAGAGTGTGAGGGAGGAGGAGGGGGGGGGAGACAGGGAGTATGACGGGCTGCACTCTTCACCGCTGCTTGCTCGTCAACGTGTATGTGTGTGTATGTGCTGATATGTATATGTGTATGTAGCTGTGTATGCATGCGTATGTGTCGGCGTATCTGTGTGAGCGCGTATTTACAGAGATGTCGGCTGCATGCTGAGGAGCGCACTGCGCCACACCTCGCTGATACGTCTCCCCTCACCGCCATGGCAGGTTGTAGGAACGAGGGAAGGGGAGAAGGCATGAGCGGTGCCCTAGAGCGCGAGAGCGTGGTGCACTTGTGCGACGCCGTCGGCGGCGGGGCTTCAGAGTACGCGCCTTTCGCGTAAGCGGGTGGAAAGAGGGGGAGTGCGTCACCAGCGCAAACTATTTTTTCGTGTTCGCACGTCCGTTTCATGCCTTTGGAATGAAATGCATGCAACCCAGCAAGTCGAACAGCATGCGACAATGTGCGTATGGGTGGATGGGGCTGCATACAGTGAAGCCGCGCGTACAGCCTGACCACTCCATCGCTGACCCTTTTCTTACACGCAGCCTCGCACCTGCATCAGCACGAATACTGAAAACGACAGCAAGCGACACAACCCACAGCACGTTTGGCGCAGAAGGGGAGGAGGGGGGGGGCCGGGCACCCCCCCCGCTCCCACCCGTTCATTTCGAGGAAGAGCTGCTCTGCTGCAATTTTGTCATGAAGAGAGCCGCAATCTCGCGCCTGTCCATCTTTGATGTACCCACTGAGCTGCTCATGGCCGCAGAGTTCGGTGGTGCGCTGCGGAGGTTGTCGTTGGACGCATCGGGGGTATCGCTCTCGCCGTCCTGCGAGCAAAGCGACGAGTGGGCGGACATCTCCACCGCTAAGATACGCACCGACGGCGACCGCTGCCGCTGCTGCTGCTCCTGTTGTTGTCGTCGGTGGCAAGGCTTTCTATGCGCACCGCTCGAATCCCCCTCTCCGTGACCCGGGGCTGCTGCGGCTGCTACGGAGCGCACAGATGCCTGTGCTAGCCCTTCCCGGTCCTCCGCCCTCTCGTGCGAGCACTGCCGTGCAAACGTTAGCTGCAGCTCTCGCAGCTCTCTCCGCAGGGCAACGACCTCGCGTCGATAGTCGTCTCGCTCCGCAGTGACACGCACGAGCTGCTCCTCCAGGTCATCCCGGACGAGCTCACTGCTGTGACTTTCGCCGTACCGCGTGGCTTGCGGTGCGGCGACGACGGCGCCGTATTGATGAGGCGATGATGCGGCGCCTGGGAAGAGACTCGTAGTCAGCGAACCTCGACCGTTGCTGCTGTGCAATGGCCCAGGGGACCATGACACGTGCGTGCGGTCAGGTGAAGAGGACAAGGAGGCGGAGCCGGGGGTTTCTGTGAGGCGGTGCTCATGCGGTAGGGCACGACGCGGGCATGCTAGGCTATCTGACGAGCCTCCCACGACCCCAGTAGAGGCGGCAGAGGCGGTGGTGGTGGTTGGAGCTGCCGCAGATAAATACGACGGGCGAGCGCTGTCGGACGTGCCACGATGAGGCAGACGGTGATGGCCCCGTGGGGAAGAGGGGTGCTCGTGTTGCGGTGCCGTTCTCTCCAGCGTCGCGGAAGAATCACGCACGCTGGTGGTGTTGCGCATGGATAGTACTGTTCCTTGGTGCGCGCTTGCCGGCCGGCTGTTCTGCCCGCTGCCGCAACGCCCTTCCTCACGGTACTCACTGACAGAAGCCATGGTGCTGTGATCGAGCGAGCCGACGGACGACGTGTCTGCCACGGAGGGAGGTGGCGCTGTCGAGCTGCGGACGCTGCTGGGGGGCGCCGTCGTGGGCAAGTCGTCCTGCTCGACACTAGAGGGCAGCAGGAGATGGAGTTGGCTGAGCAAGCGCTTGCGCAGGAGCAGGGGGTTCCCAGATAGAAAGACGGCGCTCAAGAGGGAGAGACACTTGAGGGAGGCGACGTCTGCCACCTCTCGCAAGAGGTTACCCTCTGCGTGGAGTGTGCGCAGCTGACGGCAGTGCTCGATCCCTATAAGGGAGCCGAGTCGATTGCACCGCACGTCGAGGTACGTCAGCTGCGCTGTCACGTTGGGAACCCCTCGCAGGTCTTCCAGATTGTTGAAGGAAACATTGAGGGAGGTGAGGGACTGCAACGGCAG
Organism: Leishmania major strain Friedlin; assembly: GCF_000002725.2. NCBI lineage: Eukaryota > Euglenozoa > Kinetoplastea > Trypanosomatida > Trypanosomatidae > Leishmania > Leishmania major. The sequence continues at coordinate 143,643 of NC_007252.2, read as the reverse complement.
AAGAGCGGCATTCTGGAGCGAGGCGAGGTTGTTGTGCGATGCATCGAGTTCGCGCAGTGTCAGCGGAAGTCCACCGCCGAGGGAGCGCAGCCCGTTGTGAGCAATGTTCAGCACAGTCAAATGGGTGAGCCCTTCAAGTCCGCGGATGGTGTACAGCGAGTTGTACGAGAGATCTAGCTGCCGCACCTGCAGAAGGAGATGTAGGTGCTCGTCCGTATTGGCGAACTCGGCGGGGTCGAAGGACTGCAGCCCGCGACGTCGAAGATCCACCTGCATACTTCATACAGTGGCACAGACATGCAGCCACAAAGGGAGGGGGTGTGGGCGAAACGCGCCCTCGACGCGCGGGAAGAGGAGCACCAGAAGAGCCCGAGAGACGACAGTACCGAATGCACGCCACGGCCCACCATGACGTCCGGACAAATAGAAACCGCAAACCAACAACGGATTGGGATCAAAACGGGGTGGGGTGGGGGCCTGAGAGATGGGATGATGCGGCGGTGGTGATGGCGTAGGAGTGCGACTGAGGGGACTTGACTGCGCACGTGTTGTGGGGCGTTGAGAGAAAAAGGGGGCCAAGGCGGCGCGGGGGGAGGGAGCCGAACAGAGGTGACAGTGCAGTGTGAGCAGACGATGCACTCGATAACGCGGGGAGACTAGAAGAGAAAGGAGAGCAGCGAACAGCAACACACACACACACACACACGCATAGAATACATAAAGACGCTATCGTGTGTGAGAGCTAACACGGTCTATGGAAAGGGCAGGGTGGCTTTGACCGTCCCCACCGCTCTATGTGTAAACTAAAGCGAAAAAGAAAAGGGCAGAAGAGAGCGAGAGAGGGAGCGTGACGATGTGTGCACGCGTGTGGGATTCTCAACACCCGCGTCGCGTGCGCTGACTCACCGTTTGTGCTCTTGCGCAGGAGGACCGATGAGAGAAAGGGGGAGAGCGCGAGACGAGACGAGACGAGGAGGCAAGACGGAAGGAGACGTAAGGAAGGAAGGTGGAGAGGTGCAGGAGCCGAAGAGAAGCAGGCGGAACACCCCTGACGTTGGCGTCTGGCCCACTCCCAGGTAGAACCGAAAGGGACGCCCTGTGCGTTCGTCTCGCCATGAGCGATGACGGCGTCCACACCAGACGCTACGCATCTTTTCATATGTTTGTTCGTCACTGCTTCTGCTCCGCACGTTCTGCTCAACAGGTGGAAGAGAGCAGAGAACTGTGAAGGAGACACGAGCCTGCAAAGACACACATACACCCACCCACCTCACACCAGCGAGCAACCGCAGAAACCAACTTGCTCCCTCAGCAACAGCTTAACTGGTCATGCGTGTACGTGCGTGGCCTGTGCGCTCACACATCCTCAATCCAAGCCGTCGTCGAGGTCCTCATCGTCGTCGTCGTCGCCACTTTCATGATCATCATCGTCATGGCTTGGCGCATTCGGGTTGTTCAGAGAAGCCGCACTTGCCGCCATGGTGGCGTCCGACAGCTCTTGGCTGGGCACCTGGATGAGATGCACCACAGCACTGCTTTTCACGTTTTGCCTGTCTGTTTTGAGCACAACGTTGAAGTACTGCGGGTATCGAGTCACGAAGAAGTACACACCGCCGTACCTGCGCCGAATCACCTCCTGGGCGCCGAAGGGGAGGTTTGTGTGGACCATGGACGCCGCACGAGCGCCGCGCTGCTGAAGGAACTCGGCGATGAGCCGGAGAAGATCGCCATCGCTGAAGTTCTGTCGAATCACCCCGCGAGGTAGCGGTTGATCGGGTCGACAGAGGCACCACGTACCCGCGCTCTGGTATTCAAACTGAGTGAAGTACTGCGGATAGTTGTTGAAGAAGCATCGCATACGCTTGGGCATGTACATCAACAATTCCTCCGGCACGTTGCGCTTGAGAAATATCCTGAGGTGCACGAAGCCGCGGCGGGGAAGGTGTTTGCTCACTTCCTTCGCCAGGTTTTCCGGGTCGTGGAGCGGGTGAGATGGGTCGTCACGGAAAGCGATCTTGCGGCGCAGAGATCGAATGCGTGCCTTATCGCGGGCATCCGTGGCTATGCGCAACTGTTCCTCCAGCGGCAGTTTCGCGCGTTGAGTGCGCAGTCGATAACGCATTCGCATCACCACTGTCGGCGTCTCTGGCGGAACGAAGAAGACTGGTTTGTGAGCGGCAAAGAAACCTTCCAGCCCGTCATAGTAGCGGCTCAGTTCCGCGCGAACCTCGGAGGTGAGCTGACACCTGACAACGTCAATGTCGACCTGCGTGTCACCCGGCACCAGGCTCATCAGTGCCTGGAAGCTCTTTGGCGTTGGCGTAGAGTGAGCTTCGAGGCCAGAGTAGCCGGGCTTCCGCAGCAGCACCGCGGCCTCGGTCGTGAACTGCGGGGACGACAGCGCCCCCGCTGCACCGCCGCCCGTTGTGGGGACCTCACGTACTGCGAAAGCAAAGCGGTGCTGCATCTGGGCGAAGTACGTGATGGCTGCGGGCCCTTGATAGGGCAGCTGCGCCGTTACATCCGGTCCAACACGGCGCAGCAGCTCCGGCAGTGGCATCCACTTGTCGTAGATGCCTTCAAAGGCGGCCTCAAACGCCGCCACAAGAGCTACATCGGGGCGGTAGTGCGCGTAACGTTTCTCCGATACCTCACTCCCACTCAGCGACAGATCGCCGAAGCTTCCGTAGAGACGCACATAGCGCTCGCCGGCCACGGTTACCAACTCCAACGAGTTGACATTGAGGTACACCTCAAGATGCTCCGCCGTGTAGCCGGGCATATTCGCCACCACTTCTGTCACTGGAACAAAGAAGGGCGGGATGTGCGAGACAAAATCTCGCACCGCGATCACGGCACCGTTCGCGCTGGAGTGCGTCCCATCCACAGCGAGCGCCGACGGGGTCACATCGAAGTCTCGCGGCGGATTCGGCAAGTCGTGCAAACCAACGTCGAAGAAGAAGCCCACAGGCCCCGCTGCACTCGAGCAGGGAGAAGTGGCATCAAGGTTGGTAGCGTTCATTTCTGTAGATGATGGGGGCGAGGGGGTGTGCACAGCTGCCGTAGCCACGCTGTTGCCCTGAGCTTTGGACTTCCGAGTTGCAGCTTGGCTCTCCTTCACGGCACTGACGGTGTTGCTCTTAGCGGCCTTGCCAGGGCTGCCGCCCATGCTCTCTGCCGAGGAGGTCCCCTCGTTCGACGAGGTTGCAGGGTACGGCATCTTTCCTTTCGCGTAGTACACGCCCGTCGCGCTCAGAGATATGCCGAGCACATGGGCGCACTTCTGCAATACGTGGGCCATGGACTTGTGCGGCTTCACATAACTTCGACGCACATGGGACGGCAACGCAGCATACAAGTCACTGACTGGCAACCATGTCTGGTCAGCTTGCCTCTCCAGAACCGCGCAAATCTCGGAGAGCAGGGCGGGGGCCACAGAAGTGTTGGAGGTGCCCGCTGTGTTACCCGCAGCGAGAGCGGTGGCGGATTCATGTGACCCTTTAGCAGCAGTGGCAGGAGATACTCCCTGTGCACTGCTCGAAGAAGAGGTGGAGAGGGCTCTACGGCCTGGTACGGCATCAGCGAGGCGTGCGACAGCGAGGCAACGGAGCGCGCTGGAGGCGGAAACCGGTGTTGATGTCGTGCAGTTCAGGATGGCGCACTTCGCTAGTGGTGGCAGCCAGCAGGTGACCGCGTATGGTAACCCACCAGAGGAGGGGGGCGAGAGGGAGGAGGAGCAGAGAGCCTTCGTAGAAACACTTAGCACGCAACTTTTCGGAGCTGAAGCTCCCATGACACGGGCGACTCGGTGGGAGCGCTGGGCTCCTAAGAGAATGCCGGCATGAGAGAGTCGCTGATGCTTGTCAGAAGCGCGCCACATAGTGACGATACCGGTGCACAGGCTTTCTATGCACCTCTTCCCCATCCTACGCCCTTGTGTGCGCGTGTGTGGGGTGTGTGAAGGGGTGAGGGGGGGGGAGGGAGATAGACAGGAGGGACGCGTGCAGGTCACGTGCGTATCCGCTCTCCCTTCTGCTGTCTCGCAGCGGCAACTATTCTAGTCGCGGGAGCGACCATCAGAGGGAGGGGGGGGGGCACACAAAATGCCGTTCAACAGAAGCGTCAGAAATGAAGAGGGAAAGAGAGGGACGAGTGAGGAGCGTGCTGGTGGGTGGGTGGGTGGTGGTCCGAGAAGGGGGCAGAGGGGCAGGTTACGGGGGGGTTGGTCGAGAGGCGCAGATTGGGTTGGTGAGAAAGCGAAGGAGGCCCCTGAGGGACCCCCTCTGAGAATCTTGTGCAGTCGCGCGCCTGCAGGACCGAGATGCGCACCGACACACACACACACACACACACACACACACACACACGTGATGGCCAGCGCCTCCGCACAAACTCGATCTTCATTTCTTTCGTGTGTTTCCGTGGTGACAGTGTCGTGGCAGGGGGGGAGAGAGAGAGAGAGAGACCTGGAGGGTGCGGTGAGGTAGGCGGCTCCACGAGCCCCTTTCCACACCCGCCCTCTCCCCCTTCCTCGCGGACCACCGCGCCTTCGCGTCCGTAAAAGAATACCGGCGAAACACGAACCCACGCAGCGAGGAACAGAGAGAAGCCGAGAGCCGGCCGCACCGATGCGCAGGTGTGCGTGCGGATAGGCCACCGAAAGAGTTCACGTGAAAGGCGAAGAGAGAAACGGGTTATGCCACTCACGTTTGCACACACGCCCACACACGGACACGCAGGAGGTGCCAAGTGCAAAGATGTAAACGGTGGTGGAGGGAAACAGCGAAGGCAGAGCGGGGTGAGGTCTGCTGCGCTAGCTGCTCGTGGTTGCTGGTGCTGCTGATGCTGCTGCCGCGTCAGCAGGACGCACATCGACGAGGAAGACGGAGTGCCGCGCGCCAGCCTCAACAGCACGAATCGCCACCACTTCGTAATGCGCCTCCACTCCCGACGTGAAAGACTCCAGCGTCTTTGCCGCAGCGAGGCGGCGGTGGCGTGCAGGCGGAGCCGCAGCGTCGCGCAGCGTCTGCTGCACAGCGGTAGCGACGCGCAGTACATTCCCGTCTCGCAGAACAGGCCGTGGTGCCACCACAACGTCATCTCCCGGCACATCCCTGGCCTGTAGCGCAGGTGCACCGATCTGTCCGTGCAAGTTGTCGCCAAAGCCGAAGACACACGATGACGAGGCGACCGTCGACCTCTCGTGCGAAGGCGCGGCTGCCGCAGAGGAGTGGCCCGTGGGGCTGCTCGCCCGCTGGTCGTGCATCCAGATAAGGTAGTGCGAGCGGCCCACCACCGAACGCACCATCGCCTGACCTCCGGTGGCCACGGGAGCGTCCGAGAAAGCCAGACTCGTCCAAGTGCGCGTGAAACTGTCGTCGGTGCCGAGCCCAAGGTTGCCGCTGCCCATGATTTGCAGCAGTGGCACGTGTGGAGGGGTTATACCACAGGGCGGTGATGCCGCGCTCTTTTCGTCTTCTGCACGGGCGAGTGCCGCTGCCGATGCGGGCACTGAGGGGGTGCGCGTTGCTCTGTAGCGCAACAGGCTTTCCTCTCCGGCATGTATTCCTACACACAAGCCACGGAGCGCCGCGGCAGCCGCACCGGCATCATCCCTGTGGGACGCATCCGGCACATCGGCAAAGGCGTCCCGTGGGTGGGAGGCGGCTGCGTCCTCGATGTCCGAACAATAGTAGCAGCCCCAGTGCAGAACCAGCTGCTGCTCCCCGCCCTCGTCGTGGCGCCGCCGCAGCGTGACGGCGGAGTGGTGATGCATCGCCTGCACCTTTGCCACCTCCCATCGACTTTGCACACCGCTGCCAGTCTGGCGGGCGGAGGCTGTGGGTGGGAGACACATGCGGTCCGCTGCAGTGCTCTCATGGCACTGCCGGATCACGTACTCTGCCAGCTCATGAGCTGTGCAACCTCGGTGAAGCAGTGCTGGGAGCAGCGCCTCCGCACCAGTCGTAGGAAGCCGCACCGCACTTTCCTCCAGATGTTCCACACCCTCCACCAGCTCGAAGAAGGCCGAGTTGAAGGGGGGACGGCGCTGCTTGACGGCGGCCGCAGCCTTCCACTTGAACTTGTAGGCGTTGTCCGTGGCGCCGTGCCGACCTTCGTTGGCGTTGTCGTGCGCCTGCTGCTGCTGCAGGGATGAGCGCAGCGCACGCTCCTGCCGCTGAGCTTGGGCCTGCAGCACTGCCCAGGTGTCGCCGTTGTAGCCGAGCTCGCCAAAGTCGCCTCGGCCGCATGCCATCAGTAAGGACGGGTAGTTAACAAGCTCACAACTGTCATTGGAGTTGGCGGGTGACTGCTGGGAGGCGGGACTCGATGGTGCTGCCGCGCGCAGGACGACTGCGTCACTCCAGGCGAGAAGGGTGTGGTGGGTGCCGCAGCTGATGTGCGTGAGGCGGCCGTAAAGCAGCCGCGCGTGTCGACCGCCCAGGACGGAGTCGCACGCGCTCGGTGGGGCCGACATCATCGGCGAAGCTGCACGCGACGCTGTAGTCGTGTGCCTTGCATTGTCGTCAGCAGTCGTTTGGGGGAGCGCCGCACAGAGTCGAGTCCACGTGTACACATTGTCCGTGTGCCCGAAGCCAAGCTGGCCGCAGTCATTCCGACCTGTCACGTAAACGCCGGCCGTCGAGCAGAGAAAAGAGTGATTGGCACCGCAGTGGATAGAAATGATGGCCGCGGACACGTCGTCCAACACCCCGTCCCCACCTGGACATTCGGCGAAGGGGATTCGCACAGGTCGATCCACGTGGGTCGGCACCGACGCCGCCGTCGCACCTGCGTTGCCGAGAGCGCCGTCCACAGCAGCCGCTGCTGTGCTAGCAGTGGATGGCCGGCCCAGGCCGAGTTGGCCATCCTCATGCAGTCCCCAGCCGTAGAGTCCAGTGTTCGTCAGCACCAAGGTGTGATATGCTCCACAGGCCACCTGACGAACCTCTCCTACGGTGGAAGCGGAAGCGAAGGTGGGCAGGAAGTCGTCTAGTAGTGCAATCTCGCTCATGGCCGACGGGGCGTCCTGCCCGATGCCGAGTCGGCCGTCATGTCCGCAGCCGCACACGGCAATCGCTGTGTAGACTGGCCCTGCCACCGTGGCGGGGGCCGAGGTCAAGTCGTCCACTGGCATGTCCGTGTCGCGGAGGGGAGGGGAGGGGGTGAGTAACCAAGTGAGAACGGCTGTATGCGTCTACGGAGAAGGATGCTGCAACGGTACTGTCATGTGTGAGGAGGAACGAGCGGGGGCTTTACGGGAAGAGAAGTACACTGCCCCGAGGTGGTCCCCTGCTTTAGGGGGTGCGGTGGATTCGTGACGGTGGTGCCAATATGCGCTGCGATGTACACGGGGACTTTGCCTGAAGCACAGAGGTATCGTGGCAATGAATTCGTGCCCTACACCGAGGAGGCATACAACGAGAGGCAGAGAGGAACGGGTGGGACGAGCGACAAGGAGCATAGCATGAGACAGGTGAGTTCTGTGTCCTCGGTAGCAAACGATAAGGCCGCACATGCACAGACACCCTACGCCGCTACCTGGCTGCGGCAAAGTTGCTTGGGAGCTCCTCCTCTCGCCCACCCGTATGGGAGCTTAACGCAGCATGTGTGCTGCACACTCATGTCGCATGAGGGGGCTGATGCAGTGGGCTTGGGAGGTGATCGGAGTGATTCGAAGGCGCGGCAAGCACGATATGTCGCTTCTTCGGCTGCTACACACACACACACACACACACACACACACGTGCATGCGCGGAAACGGACGCTGTAAACCCGGTCCCGGCTCTGCGCGACTCTCGTGGCTGCTGCCTCTAATCCACTTCTTACGTCCACGCGCCTCTTCAGGGTAGAGTCTTAAGCGATGCCCTCCATGAGCAAGGAAGGGAGAGTTCTCTATGATGCGAGCGTCCAGTGGGCCCATGCGCGAGGGGGAGGGAGAAGGGAGTAGAGCACAGCGTTAATTTGCTTAATAGAGGTAAAAGAAAACATAACACATTGACACGCATTAGACAGACCGTCCACACACACACACACACACACACACACACACACACACAGAGCAACAACACCATCGATACTGCATCGGGCCGGTGCTCGCGCTGTCCCATTTAGACCAGCGTGCGCCGCACCCCACTCCCCCCGCCGACACACCACTTTCTCCGCGCACTAAGTGTTACTCTCTTTCTTAAACGACGCAGCAGGACCAACCACACACACACACACACACACACACACACACAGTTACGTTGGCGCTAGTAGAGTCCCGTCTTCAGGCGTGCACCAACACGACACGCAGTACCGCAGACATGGCTGCATTGTTCCTATGCAGCCCGATTTGGCAAGCGACAGCGGCGGCAATGTCACTCTGTCCACGCCGTCACCACGCCGTCTTCGGTGGACGTAAAGAGCCACGCAAGCGTGGGATGCCACGCCACAGCGTACACCGGCCGCTGATGCTTCAGGATCTTCACTGGCACGACCAGCGCGTTCTTGTTGTAGTCGTCGTACACCATGCCGTGAAACACGTGCACCTGGCCATCCGAGGCGCCCGTGGCGAAGAGCGGGTAGGCGTTCGTTTTGGGGTGAAAGGCGAGCGCGTTCACGACGCCCTTGTGCGAGCGCATCCGCTTGTACGGCTTGTCGGAGAAGTCCATGTCAAACCACGACGTGTGACTGGTCGTGTCACCGACGAGGAAGTTGTCGCCCTCGGGATGGATGGACAGGCACGTCGTGACACCGCCTGAGGCCTTGAAGCGCCGCTGCAGCCGGTGCGCCATAAGGTTGTAACACCGCACGGAGTTGGTCGTCGCGAGGAAGAAGATGGGCTCCCGCGGGTGGAAGCGGCAGTCCGTGACAACTTCAGAGAACTTGCGGAACGGACAGAATACCTTGCGCTTCGAGAGCTGAAGCATGATTGTCTGGCGGTACTTCACGTGATCCTTGGGACACAGAGCGCACAGGTAGTCGCCCTTGATGTGGAAGCAGAACTTCTTCACCTTGGCGTGCATCGCGATCTTCACCACGATACCTGCATTGCGCTCCTTAGCGCTGGCATCGACAAACTCGGCGCGCTTCTCGCGCTCCTCGATATCGTGCAGGTCGGCCGTCGCCTCGTGCGCCGTCTCGTCCGCGTCGAGTGCCGTCTGCGTCACCGCGCGACCGCCGAGCGTGTCCACAGCACCAAGCGCGTGCGCCGCCTCCCGCTGACCCGCCGACAGCCCTGGTGCGCGCAGGAAGCGAATCGTGTGGTCGTTCACCAGGGTATGAGCCGCGAAGGTCGGCACAATGAACACGAGGCTGTACTCCACCGCGACAGCGAGGATGTTGAGGGACGTGGAGGGGCAGAACTCCACCTGCTGCACTGGCGCCCCCATGTCGTACCGCTTCATGAGACGGCCCGTCTGCACCTCGAAGACGCGCACGAGATGGTCGTCACAGCCGGTTGCGAGGTATTGCCCATTCGGGCTCACCGACACGCTACGCACTGTCGCTGTGTGCCCCTTGTAGTGAAAGGAGAGCTTCTCCGGGTACGGCCGCAGGTCCTTCGGGTCCGGCAGCTCCGGCAGCAGCTTGTCAGGGTCCACCACAAGACGCGTGCGCTGCGCACGAGGGAAGAAAGCGAGGTCGAGGCAGCGCTGGTAGCGATCTTGGATGGTGTGGTGATAGAAGGGAACGTGGCGCAAGGCGTCGAAGGACTGCGGCAGAAAGTGCTCCTTGCGATCGATGGTGCGCAGGCGAGCCTGGCGCTGCTTTGCCCGCTCACTCGGCAGGTACTCAGGCGGTGGGCGGTAACTCTCGAACGTGCCCGGCGGCGGAAGCTTCGGCTTTGGAATGCGGTTGAAGTACTTGAAGTGCGTGTGCGTGTCCATCTCCACGTGGCTGTCGTCCCAGAGAAGCTGATCTTCTTCCTCCTTCTCTTCCTTGGCCGGGCGCAGCCTGCGCTCCGCTTCCTCCTTGCGCAGGCGCCGCACCATCTTTGCGATCACCTTCATGTCGTGCAGTGCCGGCACGAACGCCTTCTTCGACGGGCCACCACTGCGGGCGAGCGGGTGGTTGAGCGGATCAAAGACGACTGTGTCCTCCTGCACCTCCGAGTACATATCGTAGTTGGGGTTCGTTGTGCGGTTGCGCTGCAGGTTGAAGATGAGTTGCAAGTCAGCGTTCGACAGCGTCTTCTTCTCGTCGTGCAGGGCGTCGTAGATGGTGCGCATCGCGTTTGGATCGTCCGTCGCCTCCAGCAGCCGCTCCAGCGCAGATCGCTCCTTCTTCATGAGCTTCTTACCCTCGATGTCGTAGCCGATGTGGTCCTCATCCTTGTACCACTCCAGCGGAATGTCGCCGACGCGGTTCAGCGTCGGCTCGTCCTCGCTGCTGTCCGACTCGTCGAGGTGCTGTGTCGTTCCCAGACGCACTACACGGCCGTTGTCGTCATCACCGCCGACACCGGCAGCGGCGTTCGAGAGCTCCTCAGCGTGCGGGAAGAGGATGACATCATCCTCGTTCGCCCTGCCATCCTCGCTGTCGGCGTCGGTGTCGCTGCCTTGCAGGATAATGTCGTGAAGGCGCTCGTAGCCGTGCGCGCTGTGCTCGCTCTCGGCTGTGTACCCAGTGAGCACCACCGTGTCGTCGCGGGGGCTATCGAAGCTGGAACTGATGTGGCTGCTCGCGCTCGCACTGGCGCTGCTGGTGGCACCCTCCGTGCGTTCTTCTGCGCATGGGGTAAGAGCTGCAGTTGCGGGAGCAGGCGCACTACGCTTCGGCGACGGCTTGCCCTTTGGCGACGTCATGGTAGACTGGAGGGAGGAGGACGAGGCGGTGGTGGTGGCGGTGCTTGGCGCACTCGCCGCCGCCGTCTCCCGCGACGACGGCGACTTTGAGGCGAGGCGACGCTTCGGAGGCATCCTACACGGTGACTCTTCTCTGTGTATGCGTGTGGGCGTATTACTGCCACCTCTCCCGTGCCTGGGGTTATGATGATCGAATGCGACCGCGGAGACGCTGTGTGCAACTCGCGCGTCGGTGGGCAACACCTGCGAGCGTGCGTGCGTGAGGAGCGGGTGATCAAAGACCAAAAAGGAAAAGACACGAAGGCGGATGGGGTGAGGTTGTGTGCAGGGATGTCCAGTGAGTCGGAGTGGTGCAAGTGACTCTATGCATACTCGACGAGCTCGAAAGAGGGGCCAGGGAGAGGGTGAAGAGCTTCGCCCTCGTATCCTACGTGATGCCGTTCGTTTCACCTTCTCCCCCGTTATGTCTCTTACCATGTCGTGCGCGACGGGGCTGACGCAAACGCGGGGCCGTGGCAGCCTGCGCCACCCCCTCTTCCCTCCCCTTCCCACACACACCGGAAGAAGAAGCGCGTGCTGCAGCACGCCTTGCGGTTACATGTCTTTCGTCTGTTCAGCTTACAGAAGGAAATCAGTGTCGTAAAGGGGGCATCACACAACGGGCAACACCGACGCCGCCGAGGCCGTCACCACCACCATCACCACCACGACATGCCACGACAAAGGTCGGCAATGGCGGGAACAGCATGCTTGTCGTGTGCGCACGGGAAGCACAAGTCCGAGAAAGGGAGCGAGAGAACGATGCAGGTACAAGAAAAATAGCGGCAGCGGCGCGAGGGACAGAGAGCTGCAGGCGGAAGGCGAAGAGGGAGGAGGCGTGTCCGTACGTGCACGTGCCAGCAAGAAAAAGTACCCGTTACACATGCTTGAGTTCTTGGGCGGGCACGGCTTTCACGAGGGGTGCGGGTCAGCAACTGCCGTCGGAGCTTCGCCACGCCACTGTACACTTGCAGCGGCGGACCCCTCTCCTCCACCCCACCGCCCCCTCACTGACATGGAAACGCACTTTGGCGTTGTCCGTGAGGTGGATGGGAGTAGATCGACGTAGAGCGACACGGTGCCGTCCACACACACGCACACCCATCACGGCAACGAAGAGCAGCAACCACATAAGAAGCCTCATATCACACAAAAACATGAACGATATAGCAGCAGAGTCCTGGAGCTCGTCCGCCTCACCGTTGACATCATCATCGGACTTCCACTATCCTGGCAGCTATCGTTCACGATGCCGGGGGTGGGGTGGGGTGCGTGGGCCACACAGGCTACTGGGTTCCCCTCAAACAAGGCAACACAAACACACACGCGCACAGAGAGTTAGCATAGGAAAGCACACATTACGAGATAGAAAAAGGACACACGCACACACACACACACACACACACACAATGGGGAGAGAGGGGGGGGGGTAAAAACAAGAGAAAATGAGTCTAATGCCAGAACAAGGCTCGTACAGGCAACTTGCCCATGAAACAACAACAAAACAAAACAAAGGTGGTGGTGGTGGTGGTGATGATGTGTTGGGGGAGAGAGAGAGAGTGAACCTTAACGACGCGGAGAAGTGGCAGCGCTGCCCATCCGTTATTGTTAAACACACAAGCGTCCCCGGCGTGTATGCGTGCATGGGTGTGCGCAGGGTTTCCTGCAGCTGAGGCGGGGGAGAGAGAGAGACACAAGACAGACACGTTCCTGCGAACAACGAAAAGAAATGATGCTAAAACTTTTGTGTGCAAAAGGGTGGTGGTGATCGAGGACGGGAGAAAGAGGGAGCAGCCGCACCGCACACACAGATATGTCAGCTGTGCTGCACCAACTACTTCCTCTCTGGTTTTTCACGTAGTGATACTGCGTCGCTCGCTGCGACTCGTACCGCCGCACCAACATACGCCCACACAAAGAGTTACGGAAGCACAACAATAAGCAGCAGCACGCGTGACGTAAAGAAAACACGCAATCTGCTGAGAACGTGTGCACATCCAAAGCGTGCACCGTTAAGCTTTCCCAATAAGCCTCGTCACTCATCCTGCAGTGATGATCGGCTGGGCACGCGCACACACGCAGACGGAGAGACGCCCTCTGTCGCTCTCTCACTCAGTCAGGTTGTAGTCATCATCGTCATCGTCCGGCTGCGGGTCGGCGGCGGCCTCGTAGTCCAGCATCGCCTGCAGCGTTGCCAGCCGAGCCAGCTCTTCCTCGGTCGGCTCTTGGTGCGGAAGTATAGAGCGCATCTGGCACTCCTGCGACCTCCGGCCAGAGTGCGCCACACCGCTAAGGTCAAGGTCACGCGTGCTGCCGCTCACCGAGACGGACTTGCACGTCATGGAAGAAAGTTCGTGGCTGTTCGCGCGCGGCCGGCCATTCGTGTTCGGCGTTGACACCGGTGAAGGCGTCCGCAACTTCTGTCCTGGGGTAGGATGCCTGGAGATATGGATGGGACCGTTGGCCGCGGGATGCGGTGCGACAGTGCGAGCTAGCGACGGCACCTCATCGTCCGGCTTGTCCGTCTCCATCGGCTTCATTTTCTGCAGGGCCTCGCTGGCCGGCATCGCAGCTGCGTTCGAAGCCGGCGTGCCATCGTTTGCCGAGGGGCTCGCCGGGATGTCGATTGTTGTGGGTATCATTGTGGGTGGACTCCCGGTGACGAGGCGATGCACCTCAGCAACGCGCGGCTTCGCCCTGCTCGCTGCCGTGTCATCTGCCGCTGTTGCCTTGACGCTCGGCTTCTGCGATGAGGACAGCGTCTTTTCGGCGAACGAGTTCGTTCTAACATGGGTGGGCAAGAGCTGCGGCGTGTGCGTGCGCAGCGGATGAGGCGACTGAGCGGCCGCCGGCGTGGAGGTCGCTGTCCCGCCGCTCTCGGACGGTGTGGTGCTGCTGCGGGTGGTGGACGTGTGTGACAGCGCCAGTGCACTGCTGGGGGCGTCCGATGAGCGACGACGGCGCAGAATGTCCTTCTCCATTAGGTTGAAGATAGTGGCAGGGGCAGGCTGGCCCTCGCGACCGGCCAAGGGAGTTGGCGTGACAGAAGGGGCGGCGGGCGCCGACGCGTTGTTCGCGGCGACAGAGGGACTTGTGACGGTTTGGCCGGAGGTGGCGAGGTGTGCGGCAGGGATTGCGGCTATGGGCGTTGCTGTGCCAGCGGCACCAGAACCCTGCGCGGCAGAGGTGGTGTTTGGCGTCATCAATGTGGCCGGCGTGCGAGGCGGCAGGACCGTGCTGGGGCTACTGTTAGAGCTGCCGTTACGCGAGGCTGTCAGCAGTGGGCCCAGCAACGGTGGTCGAACGCGGAAGGGCAGCGCGGAACTCGTGCGGACGCCCGGCGACGGCGGCGACGACATCGGCACTGGCACCGGCGCAGCGACAGTGCTATTGTAGTAGAGGCGGCTATTGGCGAACTCCAGCGTGGCCAGGCTCTGGATCGTGTCGTACACGAGCTGCACATCTGAGTTGGGAGACGGATAGATGCGCTTGAAATTCTTCAGTTTGGTGTCCTCAAAGTTGCGGCGGGCATGCACGTAGGGCGGTACCTCCTCCTCTGCGTTCGCGCAGGCCGTTGTCGCAGGGTTGTGGTCGGGCGAGTCCGCGCCGTCGGCGCCAGCGCCGCGCGAGGTATTCTTCTTGAGCTGGCTCCCGTAGAGCGGGTGGTTGCTTGCCCACGGCGGCATATTGCGCTTTGCGAACTCGTCGCGCTCCCGCTGCCGGTCCCTCTCGTAATCGGTGACCTTACAGTCGATGATGCTCCATACCTCCGAGATCAGCTTGCTCTTGATTTGGTAATCCAGCGGCGTCTCGGTGGCGAAGGACGGGGTGTGGTTGACCTCCATGAGCCACGGCTTCATCTTATTGTCGATCAGGATGTCGAAACCGAGTACCTCGAAGCAGCAGTAGCCCTCGTTGAAGCCGGTGGGAAAGCACGAGTCGTACACCTTGGCGATGAGCGGCTGCGCCGCGAGGATTGTCTTGACGACGATAAAGCCGACCTCGTTCCAGAAGACGTCTGGCGAGTGGCCGCCCTCGGCGAGCCAGCGGTTGAGGAAGCCGAAGTTGCGCTTGTTGCCGACGTCCATGTGCTCGACATTCGTGTTAAAGACGAATTCCGAGCTCTTCTTGTTCACGGCGTAGTTTGTGAGGTGTTTGCAGGCTTGCTTCACGTTCTCCTCATTCGGGGTCTCATACGGCTCTGTGCAGATGCGCACGAGACCGTCGTTGAAGAGAAAGATGGACGGATGACGGATCGAGGTGAGCAGCACGTACACACGGAGATCGAACTTCTTGCCTTCCAGCAGCAAGGGGCGGTGCACGTACTCCTGCACAATGTAGTTGTCAAGGATGTGTTCGTCCAGCGCCGTCAGCGGATCGCGCGCCACGACGATGCCGCGGCCCTGGCAGCCAGAGTTCGGCTTCAAGATGAAGTACTTGAGGATGCGACGCTGGCGGACGGCTGCCATGTACTGCGTGAGCTGCATCCGCTCGCTCCGCATCGACCACGTGCGCGGGTAGTAGGCGAAGTGCGAGGGCAGCTTGCGGCGCATCTTCCCCAGCGTCGTGCTCAGGTGCCCCTTGCGGCAGAGCAGATACATGGATGGGAAGTGGTTGGTGCGCTGCCAGTTTCTCAGCCGCACGAGCCGCATGAGGGACAGCACTGTATCGCTCCAGCAGAGGTTGAACTTGTATTCGTTCAGCTCGTCTTCCGTTGTTTCCATCTCAAAGCCCATCTCTTCCGCAATCTTACGGATGAGAGGGTACTTTGTGAGGCACACGTTCACCACCTTGCGCGGCTGGCGGGAGCGGCGGGTGAGTGCGTTGGACGGGCGTGACAAGCGGAGCGCCACCTTGTACGCGTCTGACGGACGCGTCAGGTCAGTCATGCAGGTCACGTGCATGGAAGAGGGGCGGGAGATGACGATGCGCTTGTCGCGGTGTATCTCGGCGGTCATGATCGCTTCCTTCTGCGGCGCGTCAGAGGCGGCCGACGCCTTCGCGTTTTCTACCGTGTCGGCGATTTTGAAAGCTGGGATCAGCACCGAGGGTGTGGCGACCTCCACCACTTCGCGTGAAACGCCATTGCCTCCGTCGTCCCTCACCTTTGACTGCACGGCGGGGGCGAGGTCGGGGTGTTGCGACTGTGGACTACCCACGGCGATGGTGATGGTCGAATGGGAGGGAGACGATGCCCAGTGCTCAACGCTCACGTCCGTCGCAGACGCGGACGCGGAGGCAGACGCTGATTCAAGGGCGGCGCTCTTGGATGCGGCCTCGACACGAACCACGGTGTGGCGCTGATGAGGCTGGCTGGAGGCGCTTTCTGCCGTAGTGGGGGCCCGCGGAGAGGTGTGGGTGGCCTGAGTGTGCTTTGGGATCGAGTGCATGTACCACGCCGTGTGCCCGGCGACGGCGGCGGCACCGTTGGGAGCAGGCGGGTGGGCTGGCGACGTCCGTTGCACGCGCTGCCGTTGAGGCGCGGTCACAGTGGTCTCTGCAGCACCGTCCGCGGATGTCGAGGGGTCGACAAAGCGGGTGCGGCGCTGGCGCGAAGGACAGCTGCTCTTCGCGGCGCTGCCGTTCCCGGTTAGATCGCCGGGGGCACCGACGAGCACCCGGCGCGAGAGCTTCGGCTTTTCCACCGGAGCTGCCGTCCAGCGCACGCGCGACTCCAGCTGCGACGACAGAGCTCGGGTAGCAGGTGAAGGGGCAGAGAGGTGCTTATGGGCGACCTGCAATTCAGTGGCCACGCGCCGCGAGGCCGGGGACGATCGACCCTGCGGTTTCGACGGCGAAGCGCCTTTGCATGCCGCAGCGGCGTCGTTGGTGACGTTTTTTCCGCTTGACGCCGCAGCGGCCGCGCCTGCGGACGACCTCCCGTTGCTGTTACCGTTTGTCTTTGCGGCTGAGGCTGGGCAGACGCCGGAATGGTGCAGGGGACCGGGCTCGACTTGATATGGGATGTGAGTCCGAACTGTAGCAGGTGCTGGTGGCGGAGCTGCCTCCGTAGCCGTCGCCGCTGCTGCGAACCCGAGGTCGGGGTCGAGTGCCACGAGTGCACTCCCTGGTGCCACGGATTCTGCAACAGACGTCATGATTGGCAGCGGTGAGAAGGGGTTGGAAGGGAGGAGGGGGTAAGAGAGAGAGAGGGAGAGACTCTACTCAGTCCAAAGAACGCCGAGAAAATTGGAAGGAGGGGGTGGTTTGTGTGGGTGGGATCGGAGGAAGAAGTGACGCACTACGAGTAAAAACAACAAACAATAAATGAAGGAGAGGACGCAAGCAAGAGAAGGGAGGGGGAGAGGGATGAAGATGTGTGTGTGTGTATGTAACACAATGATGACGACAACAACAAGAACAACAACAACGCGTGGCACTTCCGTGTGCGTACGCAGATGCGAAGTTTCCTTCCTGTTTCCTTTCAAAAAAAAACGCGCGCACGCACACACACACACACACACACATACACACACACACACACACCGAGAGAGAGAGAGATGTCAGAGAGAGGAGGAGGAGGCAACAGGTGAGCGGTATACGTACTGACGGAGCCTGCAGGCGGATGCGAGGCGAGCAGAACACAGACAGACGTATTGTTTTCTGAGGAGCACGCTTGGCGGGACGCTCGAGGCGAGCTTTTCAGAAACAATCACGACAAACAAACAAAAAACAAAATGTGACGCGCGCGGTTCTTCTCTCTCTGTCTGCGTGTGAGTGGGTGTGCGTGCCCCCTTTCCGCCTTCTGTCGCTGCCCCGTTGCCCTCTCTGCTTTCGGGGGGGGGGGGAGGAGGTGATGGGGGATGGTGGCGCTCTGCCAATGAAAGAGGAGAGACGCACGAGAGCGAGTAAGCGTGGCGGTTGTGCCTGACAGCTTGCCTTCGCCGGCGTGCACGTCTGCCTACACGAAGACGGCTCCACACCCGCGACAACCAGGAGTGGACGCGCTGCCTACACGTGTGCTCCTTGGCTGCTTTCGTTTCGTCCTTATATCTGATTCGGCAGACGTTGGAGGGTCTCTCTCTGTGTGCCTGCGCGTGTATGGCCAACGAGTGTTGGGGGGAAGGAAGAGGAGGAGGGAGAGAGAGAGATGAGAGGGAAGAGGGCGGCGGCGGCGGCGGCAGCTGGAGTTGTCTTGACGGTGCGTTCGAGTCTAAGATCTAGTCTGTCGAAAAGAGGGACGTGAAGCGAAGAAGAGGAAGCTATATATATATATATATGTGTGTGTGTGGGGGTGAAGAATAGAGGGAGGGTCCGACGGAGAGCGGGATAGCGCGTGCGAGTCGGGAAGCAGCAGCAGCAGCTAAACACTCGAACAGGAGCGTTGACGAAGGCGAACAGTAGACACCACCGCCACAGTCGACAAACAAAAAACGAAAAAGTACGCTAAACACACAGGCAGACGCTCACAACAAAAAAAAAAGAGAGGGAGGAGGGAGAGGGAGAGGGGGGGAGAGGGAGAGGGTGTGGGGAGAGGAAGAGGGGGGGGGGAGGGAGACGAGAAACGAAAACGAAAGGCAGAGGGAGTGTTGTGGTGGCTTCCGCACGAGGGCCTACGCGCGTGCGCAGATGGGGCTGGGATAGACAACACTGTATGGTTTACTTCGGATGCACTACAAAGAAAAAGAGAAAGAGGGAGAAGGGTGTGGGGAGAGAGAGAGGGGGGGATGCGGTCGCCGTTGAAGCGCTGCGCCTCCGCCTTCTTTACTTACTACTCTGCCACCCAGTCGCCCTCTTCTTGCTGGTGATACAGCGACACACGGAAGGCGAAGGGAGCAGGGATGAGGCACTGACCGAGGGTTCGGGGAATGGAAGCTGATGGTGCACACGCGTGCGTGCTTATGTCCAGGTTCGTGAGACGGAGCAAGAGAGTGGTTGTACAGAGAGAGGGGGAGGGGCCTGCTTTGCGTGCGAGTATGTGTGAGCTTGGGTACACAGCTCCGTCGTGTGCGAATGTCTTCGTACACCGCGTGTGGAAGGCAGACCCACGAACGCACACGAAGAGAAGGAACGCAAAAATGAATCGCCCACAACCAAAGGGAAGATCAGAGATGACTAGAAGACGACGTCACTGACGAACACGCGCGGACGTCAGGGGATAAAGAGAGAGAGCGAGGGAGAGAGACGGGGGGGAGGGAGGGAGGGAGGGAGGGAGGGAGGAGAGCGTGTGATCAAGCAAGGAGATCCTTCACAACAAACGCAAAAAAAGTTGCCACAAGGCAGCACGCGAGCACCAGCAACCACAACATATAAAGCAAAACCCGAAAGGCAGCGCCTACAACGAACAAGTTAAACGCTTCTCCCCTTATACGTCTGTGTGTCTGTGTCTGTGTCTGTGTGTGTGTGTGTGTGGCGGTGGCGTCACGGCGACAGCGTTAGCCGATCAACGCGCCGCGGAAGGGGGATGACGAGCGCGCGTCGGACAAACTACGACAAAATGGGGAACGGCCAAACAACACACACACACAAAAACACGAAAAGCAAAACAGCAACCACAACTAAAGCCGAAGGAAAATACATAAAAAATACAAAGCGAAAACGAGAGAGAGAGAGAGAGAGAGAGAGACGTCGCAACACCTCGCTGCTGGGCACGGGTGAGTGAGGGTGGTGGTGGGGGCGCGTGTGGGAGAGGGAGGGAAGGTGGCATATGGAGGTGGAATAGCGTGAGCAGTAGTGCGGGGTGGATGAGGGGGCGAGGAGGGAGTGGAGGGCAGCGTGTGGACTTGGAGGAGAGAACAAAGGCGCCCCTACCCCACCGGGTGGAACAACCTCCACGCGCACGGGATGCGCATGCGGCTGTATACGGGCCGAGGCGGCCATGAGCTGTGGCTTCATGGCAGGTCTGTGGCGGGCTGGATCAGAACGAAACCATGCATGCCTGGCGCACACTCGCACACGTTCCCCATCTCTAGGCAGCTCTGAGGCACACCTCGAGGGGGCTCGTGCTGCACAGACAGGCACCTGACACGCGCCACCCCTCCTGCATCCCGGCCGTAGGGTGGATACGGAGAGCGGGTAGAGGACAAAGCCGCATCGCCCTTTTAAAAAATTCCTTCTTTCGTTGTTTCTGCACGAATAACGTAACCGAATGCCTCGTGCTGAGCAGGAACGGCACACACGCACACATACGAAGAGGTGGTGTGGCCATCCATGCAGAGACTGCCACGTGACACGTAGCGTCTTCGAATGTACATAGGGCTAACTACATGAAGCCCCCTTTTTCGCCCGCAACACCATCAGCACCTGGATGACGGAGGGCACCTCCGTGCGTGGTATCTCGCGGTTCAGCACATCCACACTCTGTGTGGGAGGAGGCCAGGAAGCCCCCCTATCCCTGCCAAATGGCGAACCACCTTTGGTGAAGACACGGTCAGGTGCCTACGACGTAGAGGAGGTCAGAGCAACGCACGGCGACTGATGTCGGCGGTCATGTCCTGAATAGTGTTGCGCTGAAGAGACTCGCAACAGCGAACGTGCATGTGCCATCCATATGATGGGCAGAGCGTGTCAGCGTGACTGCAACGTACCCCACCCGGCATGTTGAGAGAAGCGGCCCTGAGGCGAGGGGTGGGTGGGTAGAGTTCGAGGCGGAGACCGTGCTTGGATGACCGAGTGGCCATATTGCTGTAACGCGTGTCTAGGGCTGCTTCGCACGACGCGATGTGGTGGGGGCGTGTGATCGGCTGTGTAGTGGTGGAGTAGGGGCGGGGAGTCGAGCTCACGCGCCCCACGGCGGCGAGCCGGACACGTTGGAGCGATGAAAGAAAATACAGGCGACACCACCTGACGTGCCAGACGCACGTACGCGGCAAACAACGACAAACAACTGTCCCACACCAACGACCGTCAGCGCAGCATCCCTGTGTCTCAGAACGGGAGCACGATGCAGTGCGGGTTGCTGGTGGCTAGCAGCGCCAGCTGCAGAGACTCGGGTACCAGGGACTTTGGCATGACCAACACCTCCGGCTTCAGCGACCCAACCTGCTTTATAATTTGCGGGAGTGCCACTTCCGGCTCTGAATCGAGGCTGAGGAGCGGGTTCTTCTTGGAGGCCTTGAGCACACAGACTGCCACCGGAGAGGCCGCTCCTCGCGGCGCGGGTGCCCCTGTAGCGCTGCCCTCAACACACATCATCGCAGCACCATCTTCCGGCAGATGCTGCTCTATCCCACCTGTTTCACCGACGGCGGCAGGGTTGATGCGGTTCACTGGAGACAACAGTGGCGCAGCTGCATTGGCAGGGGGGATCGATTTGCATTCCACAAAGGGGAGCGACTCAAGGTGCCGCTTGTAGGCTTCAAGAGGGCTGATCCA
>NC_007252.2:0-117500 GCF_000002725.2 Leishmania major strain Friedlin | reverse complement strand
AAGCTGCTGATGCGGCTCGGACTGCTGAGAGGGTCAATGACGGCCTGGGACTCGAAGAAAACCCACTGATTCTCCTTTGGGCGATACCGTACTACAGCCGGACGCGCGCGCAGCTCCATGGCTGCCGAGTCAGTGGCAGCAGCGCTGGATCCGCGGCCGTCAGCTCGCGTTTGGTGCGCGCCGCCAGGGAACTCGACGGCGAAAGCCGGCCGGTGAATCGTCAGCGACGGCGCCTGTTCTGCGAGCGACTTGTACGGGCCTTGGAAGTATGTCGTGATGAGCTGCTCCGTGCGCTGCACCGCCTGGTAGAATTCGTTCTCCTTCACGAGCACAGCGCGGCTGCCGAACTGGAGCCGGTCCCACCGCCGCACCAGCTCGTTGAAGCCGACGCTGTCGTCGAAGTGCATCATGTCCCCGAGAGAAGCCTTGGGAATCAGGTCGGAGCGATTCTGTAAGAGGAAAAGTTTCTTTGGGCAGATGAGCGATGCAGCGAAACTGCGGTACGTGATGATGGAGGGGGAGGCTGCGGCTGTCGCCGACCGTGTCTGCCGTGGCGGTGGTGACTTGAATGGCGCCTCGTTGGAAGCGCCGGCTGAGCTGTGCGCCTCTTGTATGGTCTCGTCCAAATCCGCGAGAGGCTGCGTGGAGGCGAGAAAGTGCTCGACAAGGGCGGTGAAGGTGTCTCGCGGCGGCTCTTCTTTCGCGGCTGCGGATGCAGCCGCACATGACGTTGCAGGCAATGGCGGTGCAACCGTGATATGCGTGAGTTTCTGCTGCTGCCGCTGCCGCTCCCCTTGCTCGAGCGTCAGCTGGTCCATCTCCTCTTTCTGACGCCTTGCCTCATCGAGAATCTTTCGATGCTTCTCGATGAGAGCGAGCGTCTTCGCTTTACTGCCTCGCTTTACCGGGGTGTGCGCCGACGTCGTTGCTTTCACCTTCGCTGTCGCTGTCGTTGCGGCGGCCGCTGAGGCAACCGTTGTCGTCAAGCTCGAAATTTTCTTCTTGAACATGACTGCCGTGCGTGCGTGGGATTGCAGTAACAACCGCACAATTGCGCAGCAGCGCTGTCCCCCGTACAGCCGAGCACTTGTACGGTGCCGAGCTGAAAAGAGAGAGGGAGGAAGAGAAAGGGAGCGCGCGCTGGTGTGTATGGCCGAAGGCAACTGGACGTCCACATGCGCAGACGGGGGAGCTGCTTGTGCGAGGGATGAGGGGGTGGGGTGGGGGTGGGGAATGCAGATACGGTGATAAGTCACCGCTGGTTCAATGGAGCGCGTTCTGCTTCAGTTCTCCTGCTCTTTCTCAACGCGAACTGTATTCTGTTGATGATGGAGTGAGGGAGAGAGACTAAAGATGCGCGGCGACGTGGTCTACGATTCCCAGAAGATGCGCATGCGTGTGCTTACGTGTCTATCCTCCCGCCCCCTTCTCTATGCGCGTGGGTGCGTTGGCTTTTGTGATGAGTTTGTGGTGACTTTTCGCGTTCACCTCCGGATCACCTGTCATGTCTGCGTGCGCGTCTGCGTGCCACCGAGAGAGGGCCGAAGACACACACACACACACACACACACACGAAGGCAAGCAAGCGAGGAAGAGGGCACGCGGGAACACCGGAAGAAAAGGGTCGATAACAACACACACAAGCGATGCTGAGATGGTTTGCCAGAGGTGACGCCCTGGTTCCCTCCGTCTCGTGCGCGTGTCTATGTGTTATGCGTCTGGATGGGATGCAACCGCCGCAGTGACGCCACGAGAGATGGCGAGGAGACAGAGAGGCAGAGAGCGGAGACGAAGGAATCGGAAATTGGAGCAGCAGCCACAACACCAGCAAGCGAAATGGCTTTCACAATCCACCGGGACAGGGGCAGGAGGAGGCGGGTGCACAAGACTTGCCTTCCTGCGCCTCACGTCTTCGGTTCCCTTCTCTGCTGTGTGTGTGTGTGTGCGTATGTGCGTGCTTGATCCCGTCAGCGCTTACTGTTCATGGCAGAGAAGCGTCCCACCAGGGCCGGTATCGGGGCGTACGTGGTATGTACGCGGACACCATCCTCGACACCAATTCGAGAAGATCACACGACAGTGAAAAGGAGAGGCGGGGCAGATCAAAGCGCCTGCAGAAGCGCCCATCCATGCACGCAGCTATAGTTCATCATGGGGCTCATGAGAAATACGCGCGGTGGAGTATGCTCAAGGTGCGTATGAGCCTGCGCTTGCGCGTAGGCACTTGGTTGAGGACTCCAACACGGCGTTGACAAGGCCGTCGAGCCAATCCACATACAGAGAATGGGTGGTGGTGGTGGTGGTGGTGTGTGTGTGGGGGGGGGGCGGGGCGGGGCGATCATCCGCGGAGAAACGAGCCCATGCAGAGCAGCTCAAGTCTGTGCATCTCTGCGCGTTTTCGCGGACGGCCCTATCGCGCAAGTGTCCTTGGTATAGGAGTGGGGTTTCCACTTTTAATGTTCGAGGGCGAGAATGGGAGAAGCGGAAGAGGAACGCGAGAGGGAGAGCGCGACGCGCAACCGGACAGAAGCACAAAGAAAAATGAGCCAGGGAACAGTGCTGCCTGCCGCCTTCGCTTTCCTCCCGCGCTGCTGCGCACCTCCACTTTCAACGGTGTGCGTGTGTGTGCAGCAGCGCTAGGTGGTCGACAGAGGGGAATGGGGGAGGAGGGCGCCCAGTAATAGGGATGCCGGTACACGATCTACTCGTTACTCAGCCACTGCCGCAACTACGGAGTGCTCGACGTCTTCCTGTCACACTCCTGCCACGCCCCCCCCCCCTTCCCTTGGTGCCTCGGTTCTAGCATCACCAGTCCGAGTGGGGCGGGAGGGGAGGGGACAGGCGGCGAGTTTGGCAGATGGGATGGGGTCGGCTGGGAGGATGAGGCGACCGTGAGCATCTGCAACCGCAAATAAAGGACGTGATAGTTGCATGGCTGTGCGCATGAAGCACAAGAGCAAATACAGCGAATCCACGCACCACCATGAACACCGATGGCACGCGCTACGCCACAGCCCTGAAGCTAGTCAGCATGAAAAGCAACATGAGTGCTGCCACTGTGGTCAGAAATGCATTGCGACGGAGACGCCGAGGAACACCGGTGGTGCCGCCGCCCGAGAAGCAACAGGCGCACAGGCCGCACGTGCCTGGGAGGTGTAGACGCCGCCGCTGCGCCTCAAGCAGGCGCAGTGAGCCATGCAGGCTAGATGGAAGCAGTGATGCCGCCGTGGAGATGAGCGGCGACGTGTCGGCGAGGCCGCGGTCGCTATCGTCGTCCTCCGCGTTGCTCCTGTCACCGCCTCCGGTGAATACGCTGCTGTCACCATTCTCGCGACGACCGTAAGGACCACCGACGCTACTGCTACCACCAGCACGACCACCACTCTTACTCTGCTGTAGGAGCAGGCTAGCCTGACTTGCCATGCAGCTGCGCATTTTGTCCAGTTTCGCCTCTGCAGCCGCCAGAAGGGCAGCCTTGCGGGCCAGCTGCGCCGCCTGCAAATCAAGATTCGCTTCCCTGGCAGCGAGTTGATCATGCCACGCCTCAGGTGTGCGAACCGCTGCTGCTGAGGCAGTGGCAGCGGCAGATTCGTGCTCGCTATCCGCCTCGGCTGATTTCTGCGGGGAGGGCCCCCCTTGCGACGTTGCTGCTGCTGCCGCTGGGGGAGGCTGTGAGGCGGTAACGCTGGCGTAGTACTGCATCTTCCACTCCTCCGCCTCGTCCCGCGCAGCCTGGACGGCCCGCTGCAAGTCCATCGTAATTCGCTTGCTGTCCTCCGAGAACATGAGCGAATGGAAAGCCTCCTCGCGCATTGTGGACTCCTCCTCCAACGTCGCGACTTGCTGCTGGGAGTTGCGAAGTTGCTCTTGCAGGCGCTTGTTGGCCAGCTGCGCCTCGTCCATGGCGTGAGTGCGCTCCGCTAGTTCCTGACTGAGAGCGGACACCTTCGCTGCGTATCGCTGCTCCAGCGCCTGCCGCTCTGCCTGAGCGTGCGAGACACGCTCCATGTACCGACTGTTCTCCGCCTGCACTTGCTTCAGCAGTGTGTGCGCTACCTTGAGCTCCTCCTCCCGCAGGTGCAGTTCTCGCAGCAGTTGCGTCTTCTCTGCCTCGTGCTGCTGCTTGGTGCGGCCGAGCAGGAACTGCGTGTGCTGCTGTTTGCTTTGCAGATCGGCCTTGATGCTTTCGATTTGCCTGGCGTGTGCCGCCGCCATGGCCATCTTCTGCCGCTCAGCGTTGCTGCCATTGGTGTCGAGGGCGGCTGAGCCGGTTCCGGAGGCTCCAGCAGCAGTAGCTGACGCGCTTTCGGGCCTCGTTCCGTTGGCTGCGTGGTCGCCTGCTTCCAGCACGCGCGTCTCCGCCGTGACGCCACCCTCTGGCTGAAGCAACGTTGCGAGCTCATCGTAATGTGTGCCGAGTCTGCTCAGTCGCAGTTGCAGCACGCCACACTCGTGCTCCGCCTGTGCCCGCTCCGTTTCCTTCGCTGCCGTGAGCATCTGAAGCTGCGTCTTCTCCTTCTCCCAACCCTCCTCTCTCCGCTTGTACTCCGTCTCCAGCTCCAGTTGGATCACCTCGCGCAGCTTCATGCGTGTCGCCTGCAGCTCCGCTTCGTGCGTGGCGGCCATCGTCTTCTTCTCCTCCCGCAACGTGGCGGTTTGCTTCTTCAGCGCCTCCAGCTCGTCCCGCTGCATCGCGGTGCGCTCCTGGAATTCCTCTGTCAGCTGCACCCGCAGCTCGCTCAGCGCATTCGCCTTCTCCTCGCGGAGAAGGCGGAGCTCTTCGCGGAGCTTCTTATTCTTGCGGGCCGCGTCGTTCAGCTGGGTGGTCACCGCCTCCTTCCACTTGCCCATCTTGGCTTCAAGCGCGCGGAGCTGCTCTTCCGGCGTGGGTGAGGCCGCAGCGGCGGCGGTGGTGCTCGGCTGCGGCCGCGACGACAGCGCCTCCCCGCTAGCTGAGAGAGGCAAGGGCGGTTCCGGCAACGCCATATCTCTGGCTGGAGCCGATGGGCCTGTTTCCGCCATGGCAGAATAACCTTCTATGATAGAGCATAAAGGGGAAGCTGAACGTGCGGGTATGTGGCAGTCAAGGTGAGCGAGAAGAAGGGCGGCAGTTGAGGAGTAATGCATGGCGCGACGCAGGAGTGGGGGTGGGTGGGGCGCAGCGCCAAGGTGTAGCCCCTCCCCCTGCCACTCGCGCAAGAGGTACACAGCTGCAGACGCAAGCGGAGTAGGGTGCCGTGTCTACGTCATGAAAAATGTGCAGAGAGAGATAGAGCGCGCGTGTGTGTGTGTATGTATATATATATATATATATACATATATATGTATGTATGTGAGCTCGTGCCTCCAACCGTGCCGTCCACCCGTAGAGGATGAGAGCCAAATGCCTCGACGGATGCGCAACGGCTTTCCTAGTCGCCTTCAGCGACACGAATCTGCACAGTCTCGCCCCAGCGTCTTCCAACGCGTGTGCGAACGTGTACAGGGCTCTGTGCCTCCTGTGGCGTGTGCCCATGCATAACAGCGCAGGACCGTCATTTCCGTGTGCACTCTTCGCTCCGGCCTGGTGTGAAGGGAGCGGGTGAGAAAGCAACACGCTCCAGCAGGCGCACGCACGCACGCCGAAAGCATAACTCCAGAGGAAGATGAACGCCTACGCAGAGCACACACACACACACACACACACACACGCACACACACCGACGCAGACCTGGCATCCACAGCACGAGTCAAACACAGGAAGGAAAGAGACGGGGATAAGGGGGAGTGGGCGGGAGGATGGGTAGCAGTTGAGGCCATCGGATGCGAAAAGACGCACGCGAGGATGTTACACGTCCTCATTTCCCGCTTCCTGTCGGACAACAACAACGTCGTCATCAGAGGGCACACCGACGCCGCCATCCGCACACGCGCCTGCCACATATCTGCATAACACACAGGTACTCCTTTGAGAAGAGCCGCACACCCACGCGCGAGGAAGACGTGTGATGGATAAAGGAACGTAGGGGAGGAGTGGCGGCGACACCGCCACTGCCTCACAGCGCAATAAGCGTAGCCATCGGTCAAGAGAAAGGGGGATGACACTGCCTTTCTCTCCTTCGTGTGGCCGCTGGGGTGCGTTGCATCAAGGCGGTGTGCCCCCCCCCCTCCCCTCCCCCTTCCGCTGCATTCCCCTCCTCTTGTTACGCGATGAGCAAGCGATGCGCTGACCGTCCTCACCGAGCGGCCCGCTCATTCTATGCCCGCTTCTCCATCAGGACGACATTGCCCATGACCTGATCCAGCTCCTCTTGCACGAAAATCGTCTCATCGTGCTTGCTCACCTTCACCGCGGGGTCCCGCGGCGGGGCATACGCCACGTTGGAGCCGTTCGTGCGCTGTGGAACGACAACCTTGCCGCTCTGCGCCAGTCGCTCAAGCTCTTCGGTTGCGAGGCTGCTACTGGTGCTGCTCTTTCTGCGGCCGTCGGTGTGTCTGCTCACGGAATCACCAACAAAGCCGACGCCGCCTGTGACAGCACCCCAGAGGGTACTGCGCCGCCCTGTCACGCGCAGTTCCCGCACTGGAGGCAGTTCCTGCACCGGCGGCGAGGAGGCTGCCCTGTTGCTGCACTCCACCAGCTCGTTCACCTTGGATTCGATTGCCTCCAGGCGGGCCTGCAAGTGGGCCTCTTTTGCTGCCGATGTGCGGGACTGCTGGTAAAGTTCCACTACGAGCAATGTGCACAGCACTGTGTAGGCCACCAGCTCGATGAGAAGGTCAGCGCCCGCTGCAACGAGTCGATCCTCCGGGAAAGGAGCGAGAAACGTTTGGCGGAACACATCCCAAGCACTGCGAGACGGGTTGCGGATAAAGACACGGGCCACCTCGCCGACGGTGCGCGAGAGATCGAGAAAGACGGTGCTGTCGCGTGTGTCCACCGTCCCGCCCTTCGGTTGCGGACCGTAGACGACGCTCTGCAGCAGCGATCGCGACCGAGGTGTGACGGTTGCCGGCGTGGCAGCGGACTTCGCCGTTGTGGCTATGCTTGACTCTACGGCTTTGCCCGCCTGCGCCTTCGCCGCGGAGCTCATTGCTGTGTCGGTGCCGCTACTTGATCCTACTGTGTTGGGCGGCTCGCTGCCGCTTGCTGTCGATGTCTTGCCCACCACATCCATGGCCGCCTGCGCTGCGCTCTGTACTGCCCCCGCACCCGTAGCCTGTGCCGTCTTGAGCCTCGCCTCCCTTTGCTTCTGCTCCTCAGCCCGTGTCCACTCTGCGATGACGCCGGAGAGACCGAGCGAGACGCGGCCCAGACCCATGCACACACAATACGTCAGGGCGCGCTTCGTGTTCGCACGTGAGACAATCTGCTTCGCGACAGGACGCGTCACCTGGCGGATGGCCAGGAAGACGAACTTGAACGCCGGCAGCGCCACCATCTCATCGGCGGCGGCGACGTTCCCAGCTCCACACCCGATCGCACTTTAGCGGCGGCTGGTCGATCCGAACAGGAAGAAAAGAAAGCCTGCAGGCTGGGTGGGGGCCGCGCGCGCCTCTCTACCTCTGTGATGTTCTTGGAGGAGTCGCTGATTAGCACCGGCCGAGTGGGCGAGTTCCGTAGGTGTGCGGTGCGCTGTGCGCGCGACGGAGTTCGAGCAATCGTAATGGCGAGGGCGAGAGCAGATGGCGCAGATCGGTGATGCCCCCCCCCCCCAAAAAAAAAACAGCGGAACAGATTTGTGCCGACACACACGCACGTGCAGGTAGGCGTGGTGCTTTCATTTCGGGGGGGGGGCTGAGATGGGTGGAAGGAGGGGGCCCCCTGCCTTGCTTTGGGCCGGTGCTCCACATCCCTCCACACCCATCTCGTGATAGCAAAAAACGCAAGTGGGTCCTCCACTCGGACTCGTCCGCGCCTGCACGCGCGAATCGACGCCTCGCAGGGAGGCGACGGGTGGTGGTGCAGGGAGCACACACCCACACCCGCACCCTCAAACCCACACACGGGCAAAGTCAGAGAAGAGGGGCGGCGTTGTTCCTATTTTCGTTTTCAATGTTGGGCAGAGGGGCGCGCACGAGTTGGACAAAACTTGACGAGGGATGGCGAAAGGGTGAGAGATGGCAGCAGAGAGCACACGGGAGAGCACACCAAGGCGGCACGTACACACACACACACGTACACGTACACACACACACACACACACACACGTACACACAAGAAAAGTGCTGCACATCGGAAAGGCAACACCATATTGCCCACCTTTTCGTTTTCGTGAATCGGATAGGAACGTCCTCCACTTCTGCTTTAGAATTCTTCTTTTCTAGTCATCCACGCACAGGCCTGTGCAGGTCTCTGCTCTCTTCGCCCTCTTTCTGCTTTGCCGCCGCTGCCGCCGGCCCTCCCCCTTCCCCTCCCTTCTCTATGCCATCCATCACCATCGTTGTCACCTGCCCTGCCGTCTTTCGAGCTGTATTCGTATACGTCCCTCTGTTTGCCCCTTTTTCGCCGCCCTTCCACACGAGTACAGGTTGACCATCCAAACACCGATCGAAAACTTTAGGCGGATGCGGATATCACTCAGACGAACACGCGCGCACACGCACCAGGACGACACATCACGATGAGCATCAGCGTGGAGGCATAATAATAAGAAACTACACCACAACGAGAATGTAAAACAAGAACTCGGACAACAGAGTCACGGCAGAAGCGCACTCTCCCTCTTCCACCCTGACACACCACCACCACCCTCACTTCTACGCCTCCAACAACAACAACAAAAGAAACGCACGTACGCGATATCCGGCTCTTGCACACGGGCACACCGCTGCGCAGCCATCGAAAAGAGGGGCGGGGCGGGGCGGTGGGGCGCAAGAAACGCCTAAAAGAACACTCAAGAGGGAGGAGAGGACAAGAGGCTAGATGCCCGCAGACGCACGCGCGCGCGCCTGTGCAGGAGATGTCGCTGGGCCGTACATACATGAAATAATCGAGAAGAAACAAAAAACAAATCGAAATCGAAAGCAACGCGACTTGTACCCTCTTTCGTCGCTTTCGCCTCCCCCCCCCTCCCTTCCCCATCCGTCTTCATCGAAGGGAGGGGGGGCCCGCAGGCATCACGAAAAGAGGGTGGTGGGATGGTCGGAGACGAATTAACAGCAGCGGAGCACGTACACCACCGCACAGACTTTGACACATACACATACACACACACACACACACACACACACACACACACACACACGCATTGAGGGAGATATGAGGCGCGCGTGAGAGCGGCGAGCGAGGGAGTCGGGGAAGCTTGCAGCGGAAGAAGTAAAGGGCAGGGGCGGCGCACGTGTGTGTGTGTGCGTGTCTGCGCCCGCCTTCCCCACCCAAATACCTCCAGCACACCCTCTCCTCTCCCTATTTACACGGACGCCGCTCCATCTACAACGTTGTCATCGCTTGCCTTGCGTGCGCGCGAGTGCGTTTGGAAGTATCGGCCTTTTACTCGAGCTCCTCCATGGCTGTTCCATCATCCTGGCCCTCGGGGCGAGAGTCCTCCGTCCAGAGAGCGAGGTTGTCGCGCAGCAGCTGCATGATGAGCGCTGACTCCTTGTGCTGTTCCTCATCCAGCACCTCCGGATCGCTCAGAGCCTCCTCGAAGGCCTGGCGAGCGAGCTGGCAGCCCTTGTCGGGGCTGCGCAGAATTTCGTAGTAGAAGACAGAGAAGTTGAGGGCGAGGCCGAGGCGGATCGGCGAGGTCGGCTTCAGCGAGGTTGTGAACTCGGACGCCTTCTTGTACGCCTCCAGGGCAAGGTTCTTCTGCGTATCTGAGCCGGACTCCACCTCCGCGAAGTAGCGGTGGTAGTCGCCCTTGAGCTTGTAGTAGTACACCTTGCTCTCGTCGTTGTCGGCGGCTGGGATGAGGTACTTGTCCAGAAGCTCCAGAATGTCGGAACAGATCTCCGCCAACTCCTTCTCCACCTGATGCTGGAAGCCGTTGAAGAGGCTCGCCGTCTTGCCCTTGTGGCTGTCTTCCTTGTGCGCCATCGAGCTCATGCTGCGCCAGCAAGCGCGGCGGGCACTGATAATGTACTTGTAGGCGGCCGAGAGCAGGTTGCGCTCCTCGCTGGACAGCCGCGGGTTCATCTTGACAGCGCGCTTCATGCAGAATAGAATTTCATCGTGGCGCTCGCACTGCTCGGCGATCTTCGCCGTGTAGACGAGCTCCTCGCGCTTCTCCGGTACCTTGAAGACGTTGGTCATGGCGGATGTGGATGGGGTTCGTCTGCGCGGTTCAGAGAAGACGGACACAGGCCGGCAGACGCAACGGATACACACACTTTAACAGTCGCTGAGCGGATCGCTAGAGGCTCTTAAGGAGGGCGGAGGGGGTGGTGGCGGCGGTGGCGAGAATGAGAAGAGGGGAAGCAGACAAACAAAAAGAGACGCAGTCGTGCATTCTGCGGCAGAGAGCGTACGTGCGTGCGTGCAGGTGCGTGTGAAGGGGTGACGGAGAAGGGCAGAGGGTTGATCGTTGGTGCGCATGCATGATGCAGAGGTCGAGGGGTGCATAGATGACGAGTTCAAGAGTAAGGAAGAAGCTGTCAAGCAAGCAAAACACTTCGAGGGGTTCCTCGTTATCGAGCACTGCCCGGAGTGATGCCCTAGACCGAGTAGCCTCATGGAAGCAGGTGCGCATCGCACTAGCCATTTCTGACGGACGCACTGGCAGCCGCGCCACCCGCCGACGCACACACGTACAGGCTAGACACGGTGATGTGGCGGGGGAGGGAGTGGGTATGCAAGAGACTGTGCCGTCTCCTTGTCATGATGCTGCAGTCTCTTGTAGCAGATGAACGAAGCAAGCAGAGCGGCGGACGCCTTGCTGGAGGTTGGGGTGAGAGACAAGGAGCCAACGACAGGAGCACACATGACTGCACACACAGCGGCCGTGAGCGCGGCACACTGAACGTCGATCTGTTGCGGATTCGTTCTCTCTCCCCATCGTCGCACCACCAAAGAGTTGAAGAAAACGAAAAAAGGGGGGCAGGGGTGGATCACTAGCACTGCCGCCGATCTCGTCACGTCTTCGCGCCACACGCTCCGTCGGCCGGGTATGGGGCAATGCGATTGCCAAGGAGGAGAACCACCGGTGTTACAGCTGCTGCTGGCCCTGCCGTCAACGGCAAGTGGGACGCAGTTGCACCGCTGCAGCGCTTCTGAAGTTGCGGCACTGCCGCCACGTACGGAATTCGGTAGTGAGAAGGCGACGATGGCGTTGCGTCAGCAAGCGCAAGTCTGGAGCGCGTGGTACTCGCCGTGTTCTGCAACGGAGCCGCCGCAGCAGCGGCCATGATGGATGGCTGCTGCTGCGGCGGCTGCGCGCGTGGCGACGGTGAGCCGCGTCGTCGCTTTGCCTTCTGCGCTGTGCGCCGTGGCGCCGGCAGTGCGGCAGTTGGCGGCGACGGCGACTCACGCGGCTCCCACGCCTCGGCCGCACTTGCAGTTGCCTTCAAGGACGGCGTGACACTCGCCCACCGCGTTGGGTGGGGCTGAACACACCAGCCTTGACACTCGAAGCGCCGGACACATGTGTCGGAAGCTGGGTGGCGAGGCGGTGCCGTGCGTAGCCACTCCTGGGCCTGGAGAAGCGCAAGAAAACTCTCCTTCATCATGGAGGGTATCAGCCAATAGACGTCCCCCGACGCCGCTGCTCCTGCTGCGGCTGCGTCTGGCTCTGAGGAGACCGAAGCCGGCGTCATGCATCCTGCCGCGCCGCCTCCCTCCACGGACACTAGCGAGGAGGGCGCAAGCATGAAGCACAACCCGGTGGCATCGACGCGCATGATGAGTTCTTTCGTCTGCTGCGCTTGGGGGGTGGTCGAAGATGGGTGCAGGGCACCGTTCGTAACCGGTGAAGCGTGTGCGGCAGGGCTGTGATGCCAGCGTACCACTTGCAGACAGTCCCCACTGCGCAGGGAGTACACCCCCCACATCGTCATTGGCATCGTGGTGTTGTTACTCAGCTGCTCTGAGAGAAGGTAGGCGACATAGTGACCCTCGCCGCTGCCATCCTCCCCGCATTGAGGACTGCAGGAAGCGACACCTGGTATGCATGGCAGGTGGGTGGCCGCCAGTACAGACGGAAGTCCAGCACTGCTTGCTACACTCAAGCGGGCCAAGTCGGCCGGTGTGGGCGGGGCAGAGTACAGGAGGCCTGACGTGTCCGAGCAGCACTGGTAACCAGAAGTGCCTGGCTGCTGCTGCTGCTGCTGCGGCTTCTCGCTCTGCTGTTCCTGCGGCATCTCTTTGTGTGCGGATCCCACGTTTGCTTCAGTGGGCGACTCAGCAGCAGCAGCGTTGCCGCACGTGCCGTTGATGGTCACCGGCGCGCAGGATATAGCCCTGTCGTCGGTTGACAGCGCTGAAGAGAAGCCGGCATCGCAGCGCTGCACAGCGGCGCCTTCGTCAGCGCCTCCAACAGGTACGAGTGCTGCGGCGACAGCCGCTGCTTCGACTGCCTTTGGCAGCTTGCGCGCTGGAGTCCTCCGTGCCTTCTTGCTCTGGCGCTTGCGCTTGTAAACCATCTGCGTGGTGGTGGTGGTGGTGGTGGTGGCCACTACGCCCGCTGCTGTCTGCGGCTGTGGTGTGGCGTCGCTGACGAATCCTTCTGTGGCTGAGAAGAGCGGTGGCGGTGCCGTGAACGCTGCTAGCAGCCTAGTGCACCCCTGCAGCAGTGTAGAGGATGATGCAATGCAAGAGCGTATTGGTGCGCGTGCGTGCGCGGACGCCCTAGACGACGGTAGCAGAGGCTCAAAGAGGGAAGAGAAGGGATGAAGAGTGCTTTAAACGGCAGGGCGTTGCTTGTCGAGAACATGGCGCGCTCGATACATACACACACACACACACACACACACACACACACGCCGGCAGTGCATCGGCACCATACACGCCTGTACATGTTGATACACATGCGTGCATGGATTCGCCTGCGCGCGCACACACCATTCACGAACCGCGAGCGAGAAGGCGGGCGACGGAGGAGAAGGGCATCCATTTCTTCCCCCTCTCTCTGTGCTGTGCTGTGAGGGGGTGAGGGGCAGAGTTGTCACACCTCAGCGACATCTAACCGCATACGCAGCGAAGACCGTAACGCCAGAGAGGGGAAGACAGATACAGAAGGATGAGGGGTGGTGGTGGTGGATGCACGGGAGCGACCAGGCGATGAAGCAGCACCCGCTCCACCATCAAAAAAAAAGGTTCACGGAGACACACGCAACCTACACGACACGCGGAAAACAAACAAACAAAGAGGGCTGATCCAGGGGATGACCAGATCGAAGGAGAAGGAGGGAGGCGCAAACAGAGGAGGGCACATTGCCTACGCTGCCGTTGCCGCATGCGCCTGCATGGCGCATCGCTGCGTCGCCACTGTTTTCCCTCGTCTCGGGCTCGCCACACGTGCGGTTGCTACCCATCGTTCGCCCGCTCCACTTCTGCGTGATGCCCAGCCATCGGACCCGTGCGTCTATATTGGATTGCCGCCAGGAAATACACGTCCACACACACACACACACACAAGCAGAACAGCACTCGCGACTATTATGCGTACGCCCTAGTTGTCGCGACCTTATCTCTCTGCCTCTCCCTGTGTATGTGTGTGTGTGTGTGTGTGTGTGGACGTGCGTCTATGAAGAGAGAACAACTACACATGTATACATAGAGAAGACCGAAAAGAAACATAACACCAAAACCGTGGTCGCACACACATACACGACTACACATGCGTAGGTGCAGCACAGCGGAGCACCACCACCTGCCATGGTATCATCAACAGCCCAAATACACGCGCACACATCGAGAGAAAGAGAGAGAGCGACGGGGGATGTTGTGGAGGGAGGGGCGAGGAGAACACGTGAGCCGACTGACCCTCCGCACCCCACTTCCGACTCTTTCCCTGCAGGCGTCACCATTGTCATCCATGAAGAGGAAGGGAGGCCTAAAATGTGTGCTCTTCGCCGACGGCAAGCGAGATGGCGGGCGACGCCGCTGCCGCGGCTGCTACGGAGGCTACCATGACGCTGGCGGCACGCTCAACGTCGCAGGGCTCGTCACTGTCCATCTCCTCCGCCTCCGCACCGTCTCGCCTACTCGACGCATCATCGCTGCCGTTCACGACCGCCACTGCAGCTGACGCTGCGTGAGCAGCGCCTTCCGGAGCTGCTGGCCCCTTGCTATTCCTCCCGTTGCTCTTGGTGCGGTGTCGCGCTTCAGTCAGCCTCGCTACCCGCTCAACATGCCGGACCAGCTTGCGCATGCGACGCGCCACGAGGACCGACTGCTGGATGGCGCTAAGGTGTTCTAGGTTGAAAGCCGGGTCATCGGTATTGACTTCGCCCGCCACGCCAGTACCGCCGCTGCCGTGTTTGCCTACACGCACCATCACTCGACTACCGTCGCTTGTGCTCGTCATCTCGTGAGCGGAGAGCGCCTCATGGTCGTCCTCACCGTCGCTTCTACTACGAGACGCGAAGCTTCTCCCAGAGCGGTCGAGACGACTGTCGTGTGCCTGCGAGCTGCCGCTCCCCGACACCATCAGCGGAGATATGCTGCCGCTCATGGACGTCACCCCCTCCAGCAGGCGACGCAGCGAGGCGCCACGGCAGCGAAGGTGGTAGATAGTGTCGTTGCACCGCTTCCATGCCGAGATAGGGTACTTGGCGACGTCAGCGACGGTCAACTGCAGCGCCCCACGCAGCTCCTTGTCGAAATGGACGCACGTTTCGTTCGCCACTACCATACTTGCCGTGAAGCTCGACATGGACAGCTGCTCCGGGTTGCGCACGCGGCTCATGGCCACGTACAGCAGATGCTCACACGGCCACATGCGGGACAGCTCCAGGTGCACGCGACCCACCAGAGTGAGCCCCTGCACCTTGTGCACCGTGAAGGCGTAGGCTAAGGAGAGCGGCAAGGCGACGCTTGAAAGGCTGTAGAAGTGCGTGTTCGGCCCACCACCAACGGAGAACTCCCACGGTGGCACCGCGATCTGCTCGCCGCTGTGGAACTGGACAACGGGCACCATTGGTACTGGCATGCCGCACTCGGTGAAGCAGAACACGCGGTAGCGATCGATGCAGCGCCTCACAGACTCAGTCTTGATGTACTCGGGAAAGGACTCCTCCTTGCACTCCACAAAGTCCACGACGGTGCCGATGCTGCCGTTTACGAGGTTGCTCGAGAGGTTCGAGCGCAGAAGAACGCGGCAGCCCTTCTTGAGGGCCAGCGGCTGCGCGATCGGGTGCTTCGACATAACCTTGTGCAGGTAGTCCTCTATCTCAGGCGTGTGCAGGCCGTCTCCGTTCGGGATGATCTCCGTCACCGTGGCGCCAAGCTCCAGGTCGTTCAGTAGGCCAGCAATCTCGAGGAATCGCTCCCGCATCGCGTCGCGCCACGCGACGGACTCTCCAGGCGGCAGCATGACGCGCATCACGTGACCGTCCTCGTACACACGGTAGAGCGAGAGGAGGGAGGCGCGGGGCAGGTCAAGAGTGGCCTGCAGTAGAGAGCGGGTGTGGCGGGCAAACTCGGCCTCGTTGAAATCCGGCGTCGTGCGCAGCAGCAGCGTCGCCGTCGTTTCGCACTGGAGGGAGGTGATGCCGGTCTCTGGCGTGAGCGTCAACGAGTCCCCTGGCAGCTCCTGGAGCTGCCGCTCGTTGGCCGCATGCACCTCCTTGTTTGTCGGCAGCAGATTCACGGCGGAGTCGACCATGGTTCCCGGCGGCAGTAGCTGCACCGTCGTCGGGAGATCGCTCGGCACGATACCCAGACGCATGAGCTGCAGGTCATTCGCGAACTGAGAGTTGGCGGTCTGCCGCACCTGCGTCTCGAGACGGATCTTCACAAAGTTCTTGTGGAAAAGTGGTGAGCCGATGAGCGATTTTTCGTTGATGCAGCCGAGCTGGAGAAAGTCACCGCACAGGATGATCTGCACACCGCCGAACGGCAGATCAGGCGTGCCGGCCTCCTCGCGCAGAACGCGGTCAAATTCCTCAAAGAGGCTTTGCGGGAACATGGACACCTCATCGATGATGATGACGTCGTAGTCGAGGATGATGCTGCGTCGCATGAACTCGCCGCGGGAGGTGACGCCGAGGGCATGGTGGAAGGTCGAGCCGCCAATGTGGCACCCGGCTACGCCCGTAGTGGCGGTCATCGCGACGCGGAGGCGGTGGCCTTGCAGGCGACGCGCCACGGCGCGCAGGAGCACTGTCTTGCCGGTGCCGGCGCTACCGCCGATGTACAAGTGATGCCCTCGCAGGGCGATGTCGATGACGCGCTTCTGCTCGTCGTTGAGCTCGATTGCCTGATCCGGATCGTGCCCGCCGTTCATGCCTGCCTGCTCCGCCGCCGTCGTCTGTGCCATGGCGGCGTCCAGGTCGCTGTTCACCGCGGACACAACGGAGGTGTAGCGGCTGCGCATGACGCTGTTTGTCTTCACCTGGATCATCTGCTCGAGCGCCTTCGCCGGGTCGCTTATGTGTCTGTTCATAACCACCGCACTGATGACGCGGGCGACAGTGACGGGCCACTTCGTCGGCAGCGCCGCCGTTCCGGCGCGCACCCGCTCGGCAAGCGCGTTCAGCACTTCCGGATGCTTCATGATCACCTGGCGCTGGTCGTTGACGTCAAAGCCGAGCTCGCGCAGGCACTGCATCGTCACCGACGTCTCGCTCGTCATGCGACCGGTGAGGGCGTTGTACACGAGAGTCGACTCCCGCGGATCTGCAATGCCGGAGACGCCTTTGCCTGGTTGGAGGAGTGACGAGAAGAAGGATTCCTCGTCAAGGCTCTCGCGGAACGCGTCGGCGGCGGGGTTCGCTGGCGCCACCGGCGCCTCAGCGGCTGTGACGGCTGCTGGTGTCGGTGTAGCCGTCTCCCGCTGCGTGCATCGTCGGCTTGCTGGCTTCTTCGGCTTCGCCATCACATCCGGCGTAGCTGGTGCGGTGACGTCGGCTGACGCGGCTGCTGCTACGTTGGTCGGCCGCCACTGTTCTTCCCAAGGTGCTTTGCCGACCGATGGAGCGGACAAGCTCGCCGGTGTCGCGGTGGCACCGGCATCCCTGGAAACCTCCACAGAAGCGCTGACAGCTGCAGCCGTCGGCGGTTCCACGAGCTTGGTAACCTGTGCCGTGAGGGGAGTTGGGTCGGGCGTGTTCAACGCGCTAGTTTCTGGAAAAGGTGCTGGCGCTACTGGCATTGGCTCGGCGGAGCCCGCACAGATCTGCTGAGCCACGGCGGCCACTGCTTGATCCAGAGCGGCGTCTGTCTCTGCGCGGGGGACATCGCTCACCGCCATACTTGTGTCGGCGACTGCTGGTGCAGAGATGGACCGGCGTGTCTTGCGGCCCGGTGGCCGTCCACGCCTCTTGCCACCCTCCGACTTCGGCGGCGTGGAGGAGGGGGAGGACTGCCAGCGCATGCTGGTGAGCTGAGCGCTCACCAACGCACTGCAAGGCACCGCGGCAGCAGAGCCGCGGATCGTTGACGACGCGCGCGCGTGGGCGGCGGCTGAGTGCAGCAACGTGGCACTGGTGCGAAGGTGGGCACAGACGGCGAGCTGCACGGCTGTCTGCCGCGCCGCAGAGGACGACGACTTAAAGTAACGGAACATTTATGGCGGAAACGAGCGAAAGCAGCGCCGACACGAATCCGTTCGTGATGTATCCCTACACACGTCAAAGAGGAAGGGTGGGTGGAGCTGGGCGAGCGGCCGAAACACCGGAACAAAATGGAAGGCGCACAACGAACAACGAGCACACGAGACGAGATGAGGAGGAGGAGGGCCGAGAGAGGCTTGCACGTCTGTGAGCTCCGCGTGAGACGGAGAGGATGGAGAAGACGCGGAAGAAACCCTAAAAAAAAAACGGAAGAAAAAGAAGAGAGGGGAGCGCGCGCACACACACGTGTTTCAAAAAGGAAGCAGCGGGATGATGGGCGGTGTGGCAAGGTGCACGCTGGGTGCGCGCGTGCGGGAAAGAGAGAGGGAGGAGGGAGGAGGAGAGTCAATATCTATGAAGGTGTGCGGGGAGTGCGGAAAGGAGGAAGGAAAACAAAACACGAGGAAGGGTGCCTGTTTAAAAACAGAAGAAAGAGCTTGACACGGCTGGGAGAGAGTGGGAAGATAGGTGTGCGTGTGTGTGTGTGTGCGTGTGGTACTATGAAAAATGCACAACGACCAACACCGGAGCGAGACACCAAGAGAGCGGAAAAATGAGTCAAACTACGAGAGCCAAGAACAGGAAGATGCAGCGGAATACCACCGCGCAACCGACGGAGACGACGAGCTGAGCGAGAGGGATGCGAAGGGTTGGCGCGGAAGGTGAGGACCGGGAGAGGTCGCGTCGAAGATGGTAGACCGCAACGTATCAGAGAACCAACGAAGAAACAAAGGAAAGAAAGATGTGTACAAGAGAAGTTACGGAGAGGTGTGGTCTATGAAGGGTGTGCGTGTAGAAACAAGTAACACCAAGCAACACACGGGTGACGGGTGGTGGTTGGTGAGTGGTGCAGCCGTGTGGCAGGACGGAGAAGTGCGAAACAAAAGAAAATGACACAACCGCAGTCGTGGATATATATATATAGAGAGAGAGAGAGAGAAGCAAGTCTCTAGGAACGCAAGAGACGCGCGTGTGCGTCGGCGGGTAGGGCGAGGAGACGTGAGGGGCGGTGTGTGTATGTGTGTGTGCGGAGGCGAACAACAGGGCGGCGGTTGTCGTGATCTCCGCTGCTCTTTTCTCTCGTCTTCCTCGCACTCGCTTAGTCCCGTTCACGCTCCCGCTGGCCCAGCCGCTTGTCTTCTCGTGTCGTCACCGCTGCGGATCACTTGGAGGTGATGCGCGTGTGCGTGTGTAGGCACCAAATACCACAGAGGATACCGGCAGCGCACACACGGATGCACTCGGTCACGCAGGCGCACGTGCTCAAGTACCCAAAGCCAAAGAGAGAAAGAGGAAGGAAGACAGCGGAGACGCCGAGAGGCGGGGTGGGGGTGGGGTGGGATGGGGTGGGTGGGAGGAGGCAGGCACCAATCTAAGCAAAGGCCTTCCAGCACCACACACACGCGCACATACACACACTCACAATGTACGAGGAACAAAAAAGAAGGATCACAGTATATATAGAGAGATATATACAGAGAATCTAGTGTAGGTTACACGTCACGGGCCTCTGTGATGGCACCAGCGTGACAGACGTGTGGATGCGTGACGGAGCGAGTGGGTGGGGTGGGGTGGAGTGGGGAGATCGGAGAAGGAGAAGTATAGGGAGGAGGCGATGCGATAGAGAGAGCGTGCCATGGCACGAATGCTGCGCGTGAGGCGAGAGGAAGAGTGGGGCGCCGAGAAGGGGCAGAGTCACCGACGGCTCCGGTGCATATGCTTTGCCGCGCCACCCCCCTTCTCGCCCTGCTCCTCTCGAGGCGTGTGTGTGCGTGTGCGTGTGTGCATCGCTCTCTCGCACAGGCCGACCGACGTGACCGCGTGCACCTCTTTGTGCCTCGCCGCGTACGCGAGTACTTTGCCTGCGTGCCGATTTTCGTTTCTTTTTAGAAGGTAACAGAGCGCAAGCCAGTGGGAGTGGGCCGGTGGCGGCGGCGGTGATGGTGGTGGTGGAGAGGATTGGGCTGCTGCATCGAGACACCCATCAACGGGCATACAGTGCACGCATACAGATATCTGTGTGTGTGCTGGCGCCCTCGCAGCCTCCTCTCATGTGCCCGCCAAAACAGGGAGCACCAGACTCAGACGCACTTCGCAGACTGCAGGATCGCCTATGACCCACTGAATCAGTGTCGGCACATCAGCCCTTTCGCTTCTCACACCATCGGGGAACCAGCAACGGCGCCCAGCTTGCCGGGGGTGCTACGGCGCTTGCGGTGCGCGGCCGACGCCCTCACCCGCTGCTTTAGCATCTTCTCCTCCAGGAGTCGTATTTCTGCGCGGATGTCGCCTTTACTCGCCTCACTCTGCAGCCTCTGCTGGCGCCTCTTCACGTACGCCTCGAGACGCTTCCTCAGCACCGTCTTCTTGCGTCGCTCACTGGAGCGGCGCCAGGTCGCCGCCACCATGTACGGCGCGATTCGCACCTGCGTCACCGGCGGCAGGCTGTCATCGAAGAGCAGGCAGTCCGCCGCCGCACGCACTAGGCTGGGGTGAAAAGAGGAGACCGACAGCTGCTCCGGGTTGCGCACGCGGCTCATGGCCACGTACAGCAGATGCTCACACGGCCACATGCGGGACAGCTCCAGGTGCACGCGACCCACCAGGGTGAGCCCCTGCACCTTGTGCACCGTGAAGGCGTAGGCTAAGGAGAGCGGCAGGGCGATGATCCCCATGCTGTAGAAGTGCGTGTTCGGCAGCCCTCCAACAAAGTGCGTCACTGGCGGGATCACCTCCTGCCGCCCGTTGAAGTCCAATACCGGCACCAGTGGCACTTCGAAGCCCTGCTCGTACTTCAAGTAGTCGGCGTACTGCAAGATGGATTCCTCCCGCTGCGCGTTGCCAACGATGTAGCGCGGAAGCTGGTCCATTTCCAGCTTGCGAAAGGCCACAACGGTGCCCAGGCTTCCGTTCACGAGCCCCGGGGCAAGGTTGGTGCGGAGCATCACACGAGCGCCAATCTTCAGCCCCAGTGGCCGGGCAAGCGGGGTGCGTTGGACGTACTGCGAGAGAGTGAACTCGTCCTGCTCCGTGTGCATGCCGTCTGCGTGCATGAGGACGTCGCGGACCCGTACGCCGTTGTCAATGTTTTCAAGATGACGATCCAGCTCACTCAGGTACAGCAAGAACGCCTGCGCCTCTTCCTTGTCTATCGTCGGCGGCAGACGCACCCGGAGGGCCAAGGCGTCGACGAAGAGGGGGTACAACACAATGCTGCGCTCGCTGAGGCTGGGGTGCAGGAGCCACGCGCCGTCACTGAAGTTTGCCGACGCTGCTGCGGTGCTGGAGGACGCCGCGGCATCCTTTTCGCGACGCGACAGCCGCGCTGACAAGCGAGACGACGGCTGCGACGACGCGCGCTGCCCGTGTGTGTAGAACGCGGCGAGGTACCGCCGCATCTCCAGCGCGAACGTCTTCATGTTCAGCTTCGGTGGCGCATGGATGCGCAGCACATACGTCGGCGACCAGGTGCCCACGAGGGACGGGGGCAGGAGCTGAGGCGCAAAGGTGATAAGCTCCCCGTCCAACCTGTCCAGCTGCTCCGTGTTCGTCGCGTCGACCTCGCGATTCGTCGGCAAAAGGTTCACGGCGCCGTCCACGAACGCAGCCACGCTGTCGCGGCGCCGTACTTGTGGGAACGGACGCACCGGCGTGGTCGCCGCCGCGGACTGAGTCCGAAGGCTCTCATCGGCAGCGTTGGAGGTCGCCAGTGTCTCCGTGTGAGGGTCTATGGAGGGCTTACTGGTTGTGGTGGACAGGACCTGCTGCAGCTGAGCCTGCTGGCGCTCACGAAGCTCAGACGCAGCATGGTGCTCGGCCACCACCTGCTCTCGCGACATGAACCGCACCGATTTCGGTAGGTCCAGTGGCACCCT
Source organism: Leishmania major strain Friedlin (assembly GCF_000002725.2). Classification (NCBI taxonomy): domain Eukaryota; phylum Euglenozoa; class Kinetoplastea; order Trypanosomatida; family Trypanosomatidae; genus Leishmania; species Leishmania major. Next base: position 95,934 of record NC_007252.2, on the reverse strand, counting down.
TCCACGCCGAAGCTGCTGCAGCTGGGCGGCAAAGCACAGGTCGCCGTTTTGCCGCACCACCGTGTGCAACTTCAGATGCACAAAATTGCGGCGGAAGACAGTGGACGTGATAAGCGGCTGTGCGTGAATCGCGCCGAGCTGCAGAAAGTCTCCACTCAGTATCATCTGCACACCACCGAAGGGGAGGTTGGTGTTGTTGGCGCGGCGCAGGTGCACCTCCAGCGACTCGAAGAGATCTCGTGAAAGCATCGACACCTCATCAATGATAATAACGTCGTAGCTGCTCAAGTCCTTGCGACGCGTGAACTCACCGAGAGGGCTGATACCGAGACAGTGATGCAGCGTGCACCCGCCGATCTGAGAGCCGGCAATGCCAGTCGTCCCCGTCACAGCCACAGCCAGCCCTTCACGAACAAGCTGCTGCTTGATGACACGGAGCAGCACCGACTTGCCCGTGCCAGCGCCGCCGCCGATGTACGTATGATGCCCCTGCATGACCAGCTGCACGACGGCTTGCTGCTCCGCGTTAAGGTCCTGAAGGGTGAAGAGCTTATCATCGATGCTCTCCATCATACTAGGCTGTGCAGTGGTCGCCTCCACCGCCGCTGATGGCCTTTGCTCCGACTCTGTCGTCTCTCCGCCTACGACAAGACCAGGCTTCTGCCGCTGCAGGTGGGATCGGTTGTACTGCAACTTCAGCAGCCCAGACACTCGCTCCACGGGGTCCTCGACGGCCGCATCGCTCAGGAGACGCTCAATCTGTTGATAAAGGGGGCCGTGCGACCAGACCTTTGGCCAGGAGACACGGTGGGCACGCAGCTCGCCAGCGAGGTTCCGCAGCGCCTCGGCGTCCGTCACGCAGAGCTCACGCGTGGTTCGGTCGACGCCGATGCCCATCAGCGCCAGTGTGCGGATGCTCATCGATCCAGCCTTGGCGACGCGGCGCGTAAAAATGTTGTAGACGAGTGCGTCCGACTCCGCCGCTAGCGCAGTCGTGTTATCCCTCTTCGGTGGCCCGAACGAGGCGGTGGCGACTTCGTGACAAGGTGTCGGCAGCGCACCGCCAACGGTACCATCTGCACCCTCGTCTGGGTTGAGGAGAGCTGCAGACTGGGCGGCAGGAGGCAGTGCCTCGGCTTGCATTGTCGCAGCGTCGTTCTCGCGACTCAGAGGCGCCTCTGACGGGTGCTCTGCATCCGTGAAACGGTCTCTGTCTGTGTCGGCATGAATCGAGGGGGCGGCGGCGGCCGCCTCGCTGCGCTTCGCCTTCTTGTTGCGCGGTCGGTGATACTGCTGCTTGCGGATGGCTCGAGAGACGTCGGCGTAAAGCTCAGCAGTCAGCGCCTCCTGCAAGCTTGTGTCTTCCTCGGCCTCGATGCTCTGCTGCGATGCTGACGCCATAAATGCCGCCGTTGCCGGATCAAAGCCCCTGACGACCATCGCTGCCACACGGCCCGCGCTCGGCGGCACTTCGCCGATTGCCGGCTCCGCGTCGCTGAAGGTGGCATCGTGCGTTCGATGGCGAAGCCACTCCGTGTACTTGGCGGCAGCGGACGGCGCGAGTGCCTCAGTAAGTTGGTCCTTGATGTGCGTGTTCGATTCGAGCAAGGTCTCGTCCATGAGCGGTGCGTCGGAGGCCTGGGCCAGCCACTCCACTGGGTCCAATATGAGCTGGCGAGTGCGCTTATCGGCTGTCCGCACAGCATCACCGGCACAGGCGGCAGGTGCGATGGGCAGGGTGTCGTCGCTGACCCAATCTTCCACGCCTTTGATGTCCTTGTCAACAGCACCGTACGACTGATCATCCCAGTCGTCTTTCGAAACGCCTTCCTGATGTGCTGGTGATGCCGTCGCCGCGGAGGCGTCACCATCGAGCTGTCGATCCCTCTCCTCGTTGATCGCGCGCCCGTCTCCCTGTTCGCCATCTAGATCAAAGGCAGAGATGTTGTTCATGCCGAACTCTTCGAGAAGCGCGTCGTTATTGCACACCAACGCACGCGATGCAGCGGCATCCGTGTGTGGATCACCTGATTTGGCCGCCTCCGCATCCCCGCGCGACGCGGGTGAGCGCGCTGCCGCAGGTGAGGCCTCGAGTGCAACTGGCTTAAGCGTTTTGTGTGAGGTGCGTTCCCGTAGACTGCCGCGTGCCGCCGGCACGCCGCCCTCGTCTACGGCACGCCAACAAAGATCGACTGTGATCGTTGGTGCCGCTGCTTCTGGATCCGCTGCTGTAATCGCAGCGGCGGCGTGCCGGCGCGCATGTGGGTTGGCACGCTGAAAGTCGGGCCGGAAGAGGAGCGGCACGTACGCCTCTTCCTCGGCCCCTGCCAAAGTGCGTAGACAACCGTGACGGCTAGACGCATCCAGCGCCAATGACGCTGCAGCAGGCACTGCTGCCCCCTCCTGAGGACCGATCCCCATTGGCAAGTCCGCGGCGTGTGCACTCGCGCACCTGCCGCCGGCCGAGACATCTGTCGTCTGTTGTAGTCGGCGAAGCAGCTCGCCGAGCAGAGATGGGCGCTCCTCCTTCGCGTCTCCACACTCGGACGGAGCCGCTTCACTCGATGGCGCGGGCCGACATTCAGCATGTGGTGAGAAATCACCGCCACTCGGAGGCTCCCTGGACTGCGAGTGACACCACCGCAGTACTGCTGTGTGCCGCGTTGCGTGCACTGCCGTCATCGTCAGCTGCGCGAGCTTCCGTTGTCTTCTTTCGCAGTGGAGTGGCTCTACCACCGGTGACGCTACAGCAATGTACGCTCCCCTGGCGCAGTACGAGCCACCGCCCCCTCTCCACCGTCCCTTGTCCCGTCTCTTCGCCTTCACCATCAGCTGTGTACACTTTTCTGCAGAACGCACGGGGGCAGCTGACGATGCTGAGGGAGGTGGGGAGGATGAAGGAAGAGAAACAAGAGGCATACACGACGGCGCAGCGGCACACTCGGACACTGGCGCCATAACAGCACCATGAGCACGGAGACGCACAGGTGCAGCAGTGAGGTGGCGATGAGACGCGAGGATCACTTGCAGGTATCCCATACTGTCACGTTTTTTATGAGGTCCGCCGTATGCATGTAGCAGTTCTGTACACTGGTGCCCGCTTTCGTATGATGTTGTACTTCTCTCCTGCCGTAATAACCGAACAGATCGAAAGCACGACCGCACACGCTACAGCGCGCACCCGAGGGACTATGTATATAGCCACAAATGAATGCACGCACACCGACACAGTGCACAACACGCGGATGAAGGCGGCAGCGGCTCAAACGTGATTGGGGAGCGGAGGGAAATGCAGCAAGACAGGCCAGTCCAACCGCCACAGCAGGCTTAGGCACACGTGTGCCTTCAGCTTTTCCCGCTCTTGCTCACCAAACTCTCTCTCTCTCTCTCTGACGACCTTCTTTCGCCTTCCGTGTTCAATGCGTCGATGTGACGCACCCCTCTTTTCCTGCGCGGCAGCTGTGTGATTGTCTTCTGCCTTTCCTCGTCGCCTCGTGTAACCTTCTGCTCGTCTATCTATCCTCCGTTACGCCTCCCGCTCTTCCTCGCACCCGATGCGTCGAGCAGCGATGTTGCCGTGTGGGGTCCGCGAACGCACCAGCACACGCGCACGCGCGAAGCTACGCCGGTTATGCTTGATGAGAGGGAGTGGCGACAATAATAAGAAAGGAGATCGACGCACACGGGCACACACACACACACACACGGAGGAGAGAGAAGATGTAGATATATATAGAGAGGTGTGTGTGTGTGTATATATATATATGCATATGCATGTATGTATGCATGTGCGTGTGTACGTCTTGCGCTCTTACGAAGTTATTTGCACGGCCTGTATGCGGTGATGATGATGTGCCGTCGAGTGGGCTGCTCGACATGGACACCCAGACACATGCGCTCTTGCGTATGCGTATACAAACGTGTATGTGTATGCGTGTATGTATGTGTGGTCCATCTACACGGACACCTGTGGAGCATATAACAAACCCGAGACGGTGGCCACGAAATACGTGCAGAGAAGGGCAGCAGGGCAGGACAAGTTGTGGCGTGGGCGCCCCTCTTCATCGAGAAAAAGAAGCGAGCCCACTCCTCACCAATCTTGCGCGCACTTACCTCCCTTTCTCCCCCCGCGCCCTCTCGCTCTTGCCTCTTCAGTGATGGCCAGCACGCCACGAAAAACGTGCGTGTGCACGTGTGGCGTCTTTCACTGCGTGTCTGCGTGAGAGGTGCGTGTGCAAGCCTCCGCCTCCGCCTTCACCTACCGTCGCGGCTGCGGCTGATCAAGGACGAGTTGCCCGATCCTCCAGAGAAGACGCCCACGCCCACGCTGCGCAGCGGTGCTGTTTCTCCAGCTCGCCTTCACACGCGCAAGTAGACAAACACCAAGTGATGCCCTCACACCCTGGCAGCGAGGCAGGCGGGATGTCAAGTGCCGAGCCGCCACAGTCCCGGGTGAAGTGTAGGATGAGGTACCTTCCACTCTCCGACGCTTCTGCTCGCCCTCTTTCCGTCCGGAGAGGACCTCCGCGTCCTCCCCACGCGCAATCGTCAGCACCGTCACCGATGCGCGCCACTCTTCCACTCCACCGAGAGCCGGCCAACGAGGTACGTGTACAGCACCACTACAACGATGCGATGTCGGCGCAGGTCACCGACAGAGGGAAGGATCCACAAGCGGGATCGGTTGCAGTTGAACGATAAGTAGGGTGGCGGCTGCGCTGTACCTCAGCATGATCGCTGTGCGGATGCGCGCGCGTGTCTATGTGCGTATTAACCGAAAACGCCGTGATCGACACACGCGAGAGCGAGGTGTGGTGCGAGAAAAGAAACGGGTCGGGCCCGAGCGTGACCGCAACAGCGGCACAGGACTTGATGACAAGCGGTCGTTGAATGCGCGGCAGTTGCTCTCGCTGTGCCGCGAAGGCAAGCCAGGCCACTCAACTCGCGCGCACGAGGACCGGCGTACGCGAAGGAGAGCGCGTGCGTGATAGAGAGCACGCGTGAAGAAGCAGGAGCAAGCAAACCTGCTGCAGAGCGTGAGCGAAGAAGAGGCGCAGATGTGGAAGGACAGGCTACGGTATTCTGTCGCCCGTAGTGGCACACGTCTGACGATGTTGGTGGGAGAGGTGACAATGCGGCGCGAGGGTTGAAGAGGTCGAGGAAAGGTAGAGGACGAAGAGAAGAGATAAGCGGGCATGAAAGTATTTGGCGCACACGCGCGTGCCCACGCGCTCGCTTAGTATACACCCTTCCCCCTCTCTTGCTTCGAAGGAGCATGGGCGACGCGCACGCAGACAGAGACGCGACACACTGCACTCAGGACGTTCCAACGTGTGCGCCTATGCCTGGTGGGGTGCCGCCTCTCTGCGTCCGTGGTTGTGCTTGACATGATGAGGTGGCCATAGTGGGGGACCGTGGGCATCGCCGAACTCGAGGGCCCACAACAAACAACACACATCTTCTCTTTTTGCCTTTCGGAGTGCGACTGTGGCACGCCGCCTGGGGGCGTGTGGGTGGGTGGGTGGGCGGGCGGCATCTGTGGCGGCTTGTTGAAGTCCGCGAGGTAGGTGGCATAGATGATACGAAGCGAGAAGAGAACCGCTGGGGCGTAACGCCGTCGATACGGCGCCGTTTTGTGGTCATGGCCTCGCCCGCCCCGGTGCGTGTCTACACGCCGAGGCGGCCATGGCGCGTCGCGACGCTGTTCCAGGAGGCGTGAAGGCCTGTGGCGACGGGCTCGGGGAGGGGGCCCCCGTAGCTCAAAATGACAGTTGTCTTCGCGCCATCCGCTACATGGCCAGCGCCTCTCTCGGTGCTGGCGGTACATGCGTGTGCGTGTATCGGGGAGTAGATGGTGGGCAAGGGAAGAACGGTAGATGGGAAGAAATGGCAGTGCGCGTGTGTGCCGGGCTGCTGATGCATCACTCTCTGATGACAGCCGCCGTTCGCACACCACCTCGTTCCGTCGCAGTGGACCGACCACGACACAGCACAGGACCGGGGACATGAGACGGGAGGCAGGTGATAATACGTGGTGCACAACAGTCACCACCTCTGCGGCAGCGCAGTTCTCCTCCCCCACACCCTCTCTGGCATATATAGATATACATCGAGAGAAAGGTGGTGCGCACTGGCACACGCGACGTGACCCTGTTGCTGCTACTCACACCTCAACGTGCAGCCCTTTGAGGGGGGGGGTCGCATGGAATGGAGAGACGTCCTGCATGGCGATCACTGTCGCCTCGCTTACGTGCGTCTTTTGAGAGCATATGTACATGCATGTCGCAGATGATGACGACATGACGAAGGAGGGGAGAAGGCACAGCCGACACGTGGCACCGCACCTGCATCAAGAAGCGAGCACAGAGAGCGAGAGCAACACCGTGCAGGACTGACCTGTCAGATAGAAGGGGGGGGGTGTCCACAGGGTGACACGAGCAAGATAGATAAACGGTTCCAAGGAGTGGTGGTGGTGGTGGGAGGGTGGGGGCAGCATTGATCACGCACACAGACACGTCCGCACACAACGCACTCACTCATGGCGGAGGTGATCCGCTGTACATGAGCAGCAACAACAACAGTAACAACAACAGAGGAAACATGAATGGTGCAGCCAAGCACCAACATGCACACACACACACACACACACACAGACAGACACACAAGCGCCCTTACTTCCTGTCCTTCCTCATTCATGCCCGCAGCCGCTACGAGGCTGTGCTGCGAGCGCCAATCACACCGCTGCTGCTCCCACCGCCCGTGTGGCTGGAGATGCCATCGTTGTTGACGCTACCGGCTCCCGCTGCGCCAGAAGAGACCAAGACGCTGTTTGACCCCTTGGCTAGCTGCGAGCGCGACACAAGCGGCGCCAGAGCAGGCACCATATGCGTCAGCGGCTGCAGGAGCGAGTGATGCAGGAAGGAGAGCAGGCGCTCCTCAAACGGGACGAACACGTTCGGTTGCTTGAAGCCGCACAGGACGCACAGAAAATCGCAGAAGCCCTCGAAGGTGAGAACGTGCGCGCGCTTCCGATGCGCTGCGTGCACGACCGCGGACTCGGTGGCGGCATCTGGATCGACAATACGCACCGCACGGTAGCCTGGCCGTCGCGCCGACAACAGGAGGCTGCCAGGGCTGCTGTTGGCGTGCGCCAGCCGATCCATCTCCTTGCGGTTGGCGATGGCGACCTCTTCGTTCGCCTGGCGCAGCACAGAGCAGCTGGAAAAGAGCTCATGGATGCGATGCTGTGAGAGCTCGGTGCTGGTGAGCATCGCATCGCGCAGCAGCCGAAGCAAATCCTTGCGCACCATCCCCGGCTCGCCGAAAACCTCCTTGCTGTACGTCTGATACACAAGCAGCAGCGCCGGGGCGCAATTCCGTAGCACCACCTGTGTCTTCACGCCACGCGTGAGCTGGTGAAGAACAAAGCGAGGATCTGTGGCTTGCAGGTGCGCGGCGGAGCTGGGCAGCACGATGCCCTGCATCATCAGCCTGAAAGCCTCCATCAGGGAACAGTAGGCGGGCTTGCTGCTCGAAACGTGACGGCTGCGGTTCGCTTCATCGCCATCCGGCGGCAGCGAAGCGGGACCCACGAGCCGCCCATCGTCGCTATTGGCGAGGGCGCTGGACTCCCAGCTGCCGACAAAGGCAGTCGGTGAAGACAAGGGTTGCACCGCTACACCTAGAGTCGCCGAGGTGAAGGCCGGGTAGAGACGGTGCGCCAGCAGCACAAGCGCCATCACAAACGACGGGTATGTCATGTCCATCTGTATGTCTGGTAGCGTCTGATGCTGCATTGATGACTGCGGTGAACGACTCTGCCTGTCGTCACCCTCGCCGCGCTGCCCCGTGGTCGCTGGCGCCGTCTGCGACGACGCCTCCCTGGCGGTCCGCGCCGATTGCAGCACTGCGGGGTCCACCTCATCCCGAGCGAACGACACCGCCATGACAGCGCGTTGAAAGAGCTTCGTCACTACCTCCATGTCCATCGCCTGCAACTGCGGCTTCGGCTGGCGTGGCCATAATGACTGCACCGACACCGGTGACTGACCAGATTCGCGCCTCCTGAGCGCCGCAGCATCATGTGCGCCGGCGTCCTCGCTGTCTGGGCTCGCCAGGCTGATCACTCCGAGGTCACTACACAGCATGCGCCAGCTGCCGAGGTCGAGAACCGGAAGCGCCAGGTGCGCGGAGAGGGTGGCGCGCTGCACAAAGAGCGAGAGAAGATCTTCCTGCCACAGACCGGTGATGGCGTCCGTCAGTGACGCCGTCTCAGCAGTGGGGTCGGTCAGATGCTGTTGCTGTGTTGGCGGCTTGTCTGCCTCACCGTCCATGGAGGTGAGGGAGGTGCTGAAGGACTCGCTCGCCAGCGCGCTCAGGTAGGCCTGCTGGCGCTGCTCCACGCACTGATGGATGAGCGGATGCTCAATGGAGAGGCTCTCCTTACCGTCCTGACGAAGTCCCAGCAGCAGTGCCGGAGCTGACGCACACGGTCCGGTGAAGACGCCGTTGCTCAGCCCGCCATACGTGCGCACCGGAACCAAGCAGTTGAGCGTAACATGCCAGCGGTGCAGCTCCAGTGAGCGGCGCAGCACCATGGCGAGGGTGCTCAGCATCGCGGCCAGCTCAGGGCTCTCGAAGGCTTCGCTTGGCCAGAAGCCGCCACGCAGCAGGAAGGGGTGCGCCTGTGTACCAAAGACAGGAAGGCAACGCTCACGGAAGAGCTGCCACGCCGTCTTGTCCTCTGTCGGCAGCTGACGCAGCATGTCGGCCTCGATCGAGTAGCCGGACGGCGGTGCTCGGTCAAGCGTCGCCGTAATCTCCGTCGGACTGCCGCCCCCTCCTGCAGCATCTCGGAGGCCGTCGTTGACGATGCCGTTGAGCTCGGCCGCTGTCGCTTGGCCGCCGCTCCAGAGGTACAGCAGTGCGCTTCGCTCTCGCTTCGCGCTCTGGCGACTCTTGTGGTGGAAGGGGTGCGCGAAGCGGATGTACAGAAGCGCAACGAGTGTGATGACGGCTGACCTCTCACCGCGCAGGATGGCGTGCGGGTCGACCACGGTGTGGAGCGGCAACGGAGCTGACAGCGTAGGCAGCGACGCCACGGCAGCTCGCGGCGACCGCGTCACATCCCCCACTTCTGCCGCGCTCAGACGAACGTCGACACTGGCCTGCCAGTTCGTATTCTCACCGTTTGTGGTGTTCGCTTGCCACGCCTCGTTCTGCTCCTGCGCCGCGACGTCTTGACCGGCCATGAGCTCTGTCGCGAAGGCGAGAAGCTGAGACATGCGCTCCACAGGCGGTGCGGCCAGTAAATCACCAAAACAGGCTGCGTACACGGGGAAGGGCGGGTTTAGCTGCACGCCACGCTGCTCCAGCAGTTGACGTCGGCGATCGACGCCATCCAGCCTGGCCCCGGCAGAGTCGCTTAAACCCACGCTCACGCCGACGTCCCGTTCTATTTCGGCGGCCGACGTCGTAGTGCGGTACCGCGGCAGGGCAAGGTAGTAGAGAAGTCGACTGATCAGCACCCCGCTCCGCGCTTCCTCGCTGAAGCTGTGGAAGCGCTCGGCTAGAGGGCCATCCTTCATGTCGTCGAGGCACTCCAGGTCGTCGAGGCAGCTGTTGGCCCAGTCTGCGATGATGACGAGGGCGTCAGGGAGCTGACGGTCTGAGCGCAGCACAATTGGGGCGATGCGGCTGAAAAGACGCTCCTCATCGCTTTCGCTGCCTGGCAGCGCCGCACGGTTTTCCGTGGAAGTCGATGTCACCGACATGGTGGCTGTCGCCTCTCGCCCGTCCGCCGTCGCCTCGGCAGCCACGGCGGACTTCGCGGCATGGGGCGAGGCGTTTCCGCGCTCGCCCTCGCCGCCATCGTCATCGTCGCTGGTGGTGCACCCTGTGCCGAAGCGATCCGCGTGCACGCGCGCCTCGTCGGCACCCTCAGCTGCCGCTGTGGAGACCTCACACATGTCTCCGACGACGCGTAGCACGGTTTTCTGCCACGGGCGGTGCCGGTGCGCGCGCAGGCGAGAGCGGACGTGCCGCAGCTGGCGGTTTTTCTCCTTGATCGTCATGAGCTGCTCATGTGCGGTGTTGACCGCCTCCAGCTTGTCGCGCAGCAACTGCAGCGTGCCATCCTCCAGCTGGCGATTCCGCTGACGCAGGCCATGGTTTGCAGCTTCGACCTTGCGCAGTCGCCGAGACTGCACGGCCAGCTCCGCGCGGAGATAGGCGTTGACCTGGTTGATTTCGTGCAGCTTCGCCAGCATCGTCTGGAAGAGAGGGTGCATCGGGACGTCGCCGGCGTCGCCTCCGCGGCTAGAAGTGACTTCCGCCAAGGACGCGTTGATGTCAGATGCTGGGAACGTGGACGGCGCTGTAGAGCGCGCGTGGTACGACTTGCTGCCCTCCTCTTGGATATCGTCAGCGTGGGACTCGAGGTAGACGAGTTGCGCCAGCGTGCCGCCGCCATCGATGGCGTTGTCCTCATCGCTACTGCCCTCATTCTGGTCTTCGCTGCTGGCGTCGCGCACAATGTACCTCTCCATCATGTCACCCTTTCCATCTCTTGCAACGGCGTCATCGACCGCAGAGGCGTTGCTTCCCTGCAAACCGCGGTGGTCAGCCTCCCCAGCTCTTTCTTGCTCTGCCGACGCCATGCCGGCAGCCTTCCGGCGGATAAAGGAGAGTTGGACACGGCTGTAGCCCGCCCCCTTTCGCTTCGAGGAGTGCGTTTCGTGGCGATGGCGGCTGGGAGGGGGCGACAGGGACGCCTGCGCGCTCCTCCCTCGCGAGTGTCTCGGGGCCACTGCCCATTCAGCAGGGATGTCCACCATTGTGGATGCGGCACTGGCATGGATACCCGCTGCCGACGATCTTTCTCTGCTGTCGGCGGCAAGTTCCTGCTGCCTTTGCCCGTTCTCTTGCTGCTGCTGCTGCTGCTGCTGCTGCTGAACACGAGACCACATGGTAGCTACGGGTGCAGCTGAGGTCTCGGGGCCGTACATGAGCAGAGCCGTGGCCATTGTCGCCGCTGTTCCCACGTATGCTTGACCGTCCCGCCGCGCTGATAGCCTCGACTCATTGAGAAATTCGATGTACGCCGCCTCCATCTGTGCATCACGTACAAGCTGCTGCCCGCGCTGTGCCTCTCGCCGCCACGCGCTAAACATCCGATGCAGCTCGATGCGTCCCCGCAGTCGTGCAACGACGCGCTCCGTTGCAGTCTGCTGGGCGAGACACTGACGGTGCCGTATGACTCCATGCAGCCACGCACGCATCGTCCACGACTTCACAACGCCCTCGAGGTACTTCGCGTCGGCCTGGGCCTGCATGGCTGCATCTACCAAACTCTGCTGCTGCTGGACGCGCAGCGGAAGGGTTGCAAGGTGGGTGACCTGCTCGCTCAGCGTTCCCAGCCGTGGCCGCACCGCCGCCCACCCGGCATAGTCGGCGTACACGTGAGGCAGGATGTACTGCCGGAGGAGGTGGCTTGCGAACCCCATGCCTGCCGTGATTGACTCCGCCTTCTCAATCATGCTGGAGAGCACCGCAACACTGACCGCCGCTTCCAGCCGCAGCACGGGAGCAGGGACAGGGCGGTCACGAGGGAGAGTGACGACAGAGACACCGGCCCCGGTCGGCAGAGCCGTCGGTACCTGTTGCTTCACCTCCTCCGCCAGTGCACGCTCCGTGTTGAGGGCGGCTTGCAGCACCTCGCGACGCTGCTCCAGCTCCAATGCGTGCTGGGCCTCCACTTCGTCCTCTTGCTCCGTGGAGCTGCTTGAAGTGCTTGTGAGACCGACATGCCGTCCTGCATAGCGATTTCCATCACACGTGTCCTCCACGGTGGCGACTGCGGCGGTGGCCTTTCGGTTCTGGGCCTCGATGAAAGAAACGCTCGTTTGATGAAGGACCAGCTGCAGCGCTTGCAGCAGCGCCGCCATCTTGTGGAGCGGCACCGGCGATGCACTTGACGGTACCAGGCACACCCCACTCTTTTGTTCCTGCTGGTGCTGCAGCTCGAGCTGCCAATGATGTTCTTCTGATGTCAGCAGTGCTCGCACAGCTTGCTCGAGGGCCGGGCTCAGCTGCTCGTCGAGTGCAGCCACATGGCGCTGGTGGAGTCGCATCGCCTGTCGCTCGCGCCACCAGTGGTGCAGCGGGCCGTTGAAGGAGGTCGTCGGGGCATGAGCCGGCGCTGTGGAGACGGTAAAGGCTGGTGTGCTGCGCGTCCACAGCGCCAGCTGCCGCGTCTCGGCAGCGCTCAGGTCCGGTGCCACGATGTTCTCTGTGGCTGATGCTGGCAAGCCCACGAGCGCGTCGTGGAGGGATGCATCCGCACAGCCGGCAACGCTGACCCCAGCACCGGGCGGCGCAGACGACTTTGCCGTCTGCCAACTCGCATTGCTCTTATCCCCGTTGTTGTCCTCGTGTGGCGGGACGCGAGCAGGGATGAGGGCTGCGTAGACACGTGGGGTTGCTGCAGGCGGCACGCGTATTGCTTCAAAGCCGCTCATCGACGCTGCGGAGGTAGCGGGCTGAGCTGCTCTTCGACTGTGGTGCGCCGGCCCAGCCTTAAAGAGGCCAGGCGCCGCTGCTGCTGTCGTCATCGTCGCTCTCTTGCCGGCGGATTGCTGTAGATGCGGCAGTTGCGATGTGGACGCCGCCGCCGCACTCGGAGGGACGGCGGTCGTGTTTGTATAGGACAGCGGGCGCAGGCGGAAGGCGTTCACATCGTCATGGGTGAATGTGGGCACAGTCGAGGGCAGCCGCTGCTGTGGCGAAGTGCGTGACGAGTAGACAGGCATCCTTGTATCGCAGCACCGAACCCGCTCGCAGACAAACACTTGTGGGGCGGTGAGCGTGTCTCTCTGTGCGTGCGGTCGTTGTGGTGGTGCTGCACGAGAAGGGGAGAGGGAGGGCAGGAGAGAAAGGCCGACAGTCGAGGTGTGTGCGTGCACCGTCTGAGACCATACGTGGGGATGAGAGGGGGCGAGGCGACAGGCGCTGGCAAACGCGCGTCGCACATCCGTGAGCGTGTCGACTTGAGGGTCGGTGTGTGCGCAGAGTGCAGGCAGATATAGCCGGGAGGCGCGTGTATGTATGTGTGTGTGTGTGTGTCAGCGGAGGATGCAACTTGAACACAGCGGCGCTGGAGGATAGCGCGAGCGAGCGAGACGACACCGTAGAATAGCGAAGGCAAAAAACTGTTTCTCTCACACGAGCCTCGAGGGCCCACAAACGCGTGGGGCAGGTTACGCAGGCACGCGCCATCGCGGAGCCCCCACACCCCTTCCCATTCTCACGCCTCGTCCAAGGCGACGTACACGGTGGTAGGAAAGAGGCGAAAGCCTCGCTGCGCGACGACGTACAGCACCACCAACGCGAACAGCACCGCAGACACGCGCAGCAGCAGATCATCGCGCGACTGAACTGTCAGTAACGTGCGCACCATGCGGTGTGCCATCTCCATCGATGAGTGCACATCTTGGAGCGACTGCTGAAGAGCCGCGAGGGACTCACTGGAACCGGCGAGCCCCTGTACCGCCGTGTCCATCTTCTTGAGCTCCACCGAGAGCATGGAGCGCGTGTGGAGAAGCGAGCGGAGCGCCGCCGCGGTGCTGGCGGCGGATCGGCCTGAGGTGGACGTCACGTCACCCTCGGTGACGTTCTCTGCGCCCTCAACCTCGGCCACAGCGCGTGGAAGCACGCGGCGAAGGTCGATGCGGGCCTTCTCCAGCCGCATGTACAGCTGGCGCTCTTCTTTCGTCGGCGCCCCATTCGCCACAGAGGGCGATGCAGTCCGAGTAGCGGGAGAGGCCGAAGAGCCTGACCGCTGCTGCAGCTGCTGGCGCACCTGGTGTCGCTCGCGCTCCCGCTGCTCCCGCACCGTTTCTAATGTCCGTAGAACTTGTTGCGCGTGTGCAGCGGCGATGGAGAGGGCACCATGCAACCGCTGCGTACGATTCGACACGAAGGCGTGGTGCGTCATGATCAGCTCGTGTAGCGCCTGGTCCGCACGGTGCGCCAGGGACACAAGTACCTCAGCCGTTCGTGGCGGCAACGGCGAGGCAGATGGAGGCGAGGGCGACGCTGCCGCAGCGCTTAGCACGGCAGTCGCTTCCATGACAAGGGGCACCAAGAAACGTTGCTGCTTCGCTCATTCGGCTTTGCGAGTTGCCGCGCGCGTGCCAGCGCGGAATACGGGCGCAGGAGGGGGGGAGGGAGAGAAGGTTCGAGAGGGAGGAGAGACACAGAGCAGGTGAGGGCGATAGCGCATGCCCGCCTCACGGGTGCGATGGACGTCACCGTGACAAAGTGCAGATGACGTACGCACACGCTCGGCCGTGGTGATGGTGGGATGCGGCTGCTGCGGCGAGAGACGCCCCCCCCCCCCCCCACACACACACACATATTCTGTCGATGGCGGCGGCGCAAAGCGACCGCGCGGCTCAGCCCTCATCAGAGGAGGCTCCCCCATTTCTCTTTCTCTCATGGAGAATCGACCCTGCTCCGGCAACAGGCACATGCTCACACGCCGCGGGAGAGGATGTAAAACGATACAAGAAGCAAAGTCGATGCAAGGGAGCCGCGAGCTTCCCCCGCACACTCTTCTATGAACAAATGCCTTCACGGAGGTCACAGACACCCACACGCCACTGCACGTGGCCAAAGAGTCGCTGTGATCGGCAGAGTCGCGTGAACCACTCCAATATCGCAGGTACCGGCACCCCCGGCGCCTCCTTCAGGTGCCACAGCTGAGGGTTTATGTCTGTGCGGAGCAGATGCGGCAGCCCCGCCTCCACACGAGCTCTTCTCGCTGCTGCTACTCCCTGCAGACTCCGCACCATGTACCATTACACAGACGGCAGTGTGGCACCACCACAACCGTCGCTCCGGTTAAGCTTGCAGTGCCAGCTGCCACTACGTGGTGGTGCCAAGGAGTTGCTGTCCTTACAAGCCCTTTCCATCACTGTACGGCTGATGTCTTGTGGCGGGCTGGAAAGTGAAGAGTCGCAGTAGCTCCGACACCGTTGCACTGGCGCTGTGATCGCGCCGAGACGTGGTGCGGCACCAAGCGGCCGTAGGCGCGCGAGGCCCCGTCTTGCAGCCTCGCTGCTGCTCTACTTCATCCTCTTCGACTAGTGTGGTGGAGGCGGCGAACTCGGCGGCTAACGCGCATGCCACAATGCGCGCGTACCGCTCCTGCAAGAACGCATCGTCCTCATCGAAGGCGCCGCACGTCTTGTGATTCGGTGGTGCGCTCCCGTCGCCGTCGCCTCGCTTGTCGCGCAAAGGCGGCAAAAAAGGGCGCCTCGCCGCAGGACGGTCATAGTCGGACACGGCGCCGCCACTCGAGTGCTCATTGCCGCTCTCGCTACCCTCATTTTCATCGACAGGGTCCAGGTGAAAGAGTCGCCGCGCGACATGCTCACCTTGCTGCTGCAGCGGTGCGTTTGGCGAGCGCACGCCTGCACCGCCGCGATGTTCTCTTCCACAGGGAGCCGCTTCACCGGCCTCCGCCATCGCCGCTGTTGCACCACCATCGGCCTCACGGGTCGACTTGGCGCTGGAAAATATGCACAGCAGGTAGCTCATCGCATCCTGGTTATCGAGATTCACGCGCGGGGTCTCGAACTGCGCATTCCGCGTGAGCTGTGCAGTGTTGCGACGGTGCCGGGCGAGGGAGCTGCTACTGCTGCTCCTCTCCGGCTCTGATAGCAGCGACGATGCCCAAAGCCCGTCTGCAGTTGCTGACTCGCCGGACGGAGGGTGATCACACGCAGCGCTGGGCGTCAGGCCGACGTTGGTCTTATCGCTGAAGCTGCTAACGTCGCATACGATAGACGGAAACGCCAGCGCCGCCGCCATGCCGTGCTCCCCGCTCGACTTGCCGACGGAGCGCGTCGGCGAGGGTACAGCACTTCCTGCTCCGCTGCTCTGGGGGCTATGCGGTGCCACGACAGCGGCTTCTGGATAGGGCCCCGTGGCGGAGTCGACGCCCGCGTCCCCGGACAAGTGGATGGGGGACACCTGCGGCGTCATCGACGATGGGAGAGTGAGGCGCAGTCGAGAGTCTTCGTGCGTCATTGTCATCTGCGTGGGTGCTTTCACTGTGATGTGATGTGTGTGGTGATGCTGGCGCCGCTCCGTCGATACGCTGAAACTCTCTGCCATGCTGACGGCCGCTGCACGTTCGCGCTTCTCATCACCACCCCGTTGTCGGTGTCGACGCCGCCGGTTTTGGCTGGAGTGCAGTGCCGCCCGCAGGGAGTGAATATCCTTCTCTTGCTCCAGCACCTGCTGAGAGAGCTGCACGATCAGCCGCTCGCATTGCCGCAGCATGTCATCCGTATTCACTGTCGTGAAGGCCGAGGAATCCGTCGGCGCCACAACTGGCCTTTGCGGCTGCCTTCGAGTACACGATGATGACATTGACCTACGGCTCGCAGAGTCTGGAGTAGACAAAGACCACAAGTACGCGCGCGCAAGGCTGTGTATGAGTGTACGCGTGCCCGTGCACCGGCGAGAGTCACTGAGCAGGCGGGAGTTCAAGCTTCTATGCGTGTGTTCGGTGCGCCACTTCTATAAAAACGTAGGAGGCCGTCGAGAGAGACGGACGCGTGCGCCAATCTCACACCCACGCACGCCTTATGCCAGGGCCGCCGCCAACACACGGTGGCGGCTTCACGGCCGCGAGGGTGGTGGTGGTGGAGTGAGATCGACACGCAAAAGGCGAAGCGAAATCCAAACAAAGAAGGGCGGACACACGATCGGACCCGCCCCCCTCCATCAGCGCCCTTCCGGTTGCACGACGCCTCCTTTACAACGGCGGCGGCGATTATGTTAGCCGAGACAGCGGATACCTGTGCCAGAAGAGAACGTACAAGCGGGATAGGGAGAGCACAGGTGGGGATGGTGGTGGTGGACGAAGTAGGAGGAGGAGGAGGAGCACATAGTGGTGATGGTGCGCGTGCCGGCTTGTCTGCGAATGGGCGAGAGGCACAGGTACCGGCACAGAAACGGTAGAACCCCTAAAAACGGATGCTGCCTGCACGTGTTGGCGTACGTCTGCACCTCCAACGGCGTACACCTGATGCCTTTGTTGAGGTTTTCCTTGCGCCCGCACTCTTCCGCACATCCATCACGCCTCTACACACGTGCATGGCGCGCTGTGCACTGGTGAGCAGCTGGCCCGCCGACAGCCCTCCCTCCCCACGTAAACAGACAGCGAGCACGGCTGCCTGTTCGCCGCATGGCATCATAAAAGTTCCTTCGAAGGGTCTGAGACGTACACGCCAGCCGACATGCAGACGCGGAACTCGCCGCTGCTCTGCTTGCCGGTGGTCGAGAGGTAGCGGTCCATGCTCTGGAGGGTGCGCTCCTCCGACTGGAAGAGGCCGCCGAGGCAGGAGCTCTTGTGCTGCACGCACCGCAAGCCTAGGTAACTCAGGAACCACTGAGTGTTGCACATGGCAGCGTGCCGGTGCACGCGGGAGAGGTGGGAGGGAAGGCCGACAACTTCACGGTCGGTTGGCTGCTTCACGGAGGTGAAGCGCCGTGTCGTCGAAGCAGAGACGCGTCGCGTACTGGCTCAAGTATGGCGACCACCCAGCTGCGTTAGAGGGAGAGCCGCGGCACGGCTGCTGGCGCCGCAGGAGAGGCGGGTGGGTGGGCGGCAAGTCCAGCTATATCGCTTGCGCTCAGCCATCTCGCAGTAATGCAGCTGCGCTGCCTTCAGGTGTGTCACCCACTCCACCCTGCACAACCCGTCGCCGAGTCTTTGCGCCACGTCCGTCCGCCGAACCTCGACGTCGCTCTCACGCTGTGCCGGCGCCTTGGGACTCGGAAGCAGCGCGAGCTGCAGCCACTCCTGGCAGAAGACGCGGTAGAAGGTGTTCCCCTGAACGGCGTAGGCATCACCAAGCCCCAGCTGGCTGCTGACGAGCGCCTCGCAGAGAGTCGTGAGGGGGGGGGAAGACGGTGTGGAAGCGTTTTTTCCTTGTCCCGGATAGCGAGTGCTGTGTGACGGTGCTTCAGATGTGTGCCGAGAACTGCGGAGCCATAGCGGTGCCAGTATGCGGATGCCGTAGAGAGGCACACGTTGGCAGTGGAGGTGAGCGGATGCGCTGTGCGCCAGAATGGGCAGCCTATTCTGCACTGGCACCTCACTTGTTGCAGTCGCCTCAGCACCAGTGGTGGCATTGACGTTGCCGACGGTGGCGGCGCTTGAGATGAGGGCGCCTGACATGGGTTTGTGAACCGACGCCACCACAGAGGGGGATGTTGTATGTGGAAACCGAATCTTCTGCAGGTAGGCGATCAGCTTGGATTGCAGCACCGCCCCGCGCTCTGGCTGGCGCCATTCCTGCGACGCGTACACTTGCAGGCGATATGCATGCACGTCCTCTGTGGTGCCGCTGCGCTCCTGGTCCACCACAATCGTTGGCAGATCTGCGCAGGCGTTCTTCTGTAGCGTCTGAAGAGCCAGCGTGATTTCGCCCTGCACAACGTTGCCATTCGAAGAGAGCGATGTGTTGCGGTTCGCCGAGTCGACGCGTTCGATGAACGCAGTACCCGCCGCGTCGGCTGCGCCACCGAAGGCAAGCCCACTCGCCCCCGTCAAGGTCCACTGCAGGTCATGAAGAACGATGCACTCCGTCACGACAAGCCGTACGCCGTGCAGAAGTGCGAACGCCAACTTCACCATTAGAAGACTCGTGAGTGATGTGTGTGGCAGCCCCGCCACAAAGGGGGCCGCTGCTGCCTCCTGCTTGCTGCGCGCCACACGCCACCACGCCCGCACCATGGCCTCCTCACTCTTCTGCGCCGCCACCTCCAGCACTCTGTTGCAAACAAGGAGTCACTCGTGGAAGCTGACGTGCTGCGCCATGCCCGACCGGTAGAGGCCCACGGAAGCCCTCTTCAGCAGCCGCACTTCCTTGTCTTGGATGCGGCTGGTGGCATCGCTCGTTACACTCGGCGTCGTCAAGGGCGCACCTGCCAGAATTGTACGAATGGAGAACGAGTGACGCAGGCGAACACTGCCACCACCTTTCGCCCACGGCGCAGGGCGTGGAGGGGGCATAGGGCTATCACGCATGTCCTCTTCAGCTTGCTGTTTCGGCGGCTGTAGTGGTGGCACATGCGTGACAGGTGTCGGGCGCTGCTGCTGCTGCGACGGATTTCCGGTGGTGGCACTCCTGTGGACCGGTGAGGTCAGCAACTCTTCGACTAGTGAATGCACCGTCGCCGCGTTGGTTGTCGTTTCTGCGGCATTGCTTTCAGTGACGGCCTAGCGGTTTACGTCGGCCACCTGCTCGTGCAAGGGTGCCGATGCCGATTCATGCACTGACGACATCACATCAGGTGAGGCCAGGGCCGGCGAGGCGTTGACCCACGGCACCCGCGCCGTGGGCGGCATCGGCGAAAAGCCGCTGCCACCCCTCTTGCTGGCTGCCGTCGCCGCAGCCTCGTTCTTCCTGCTGTCCACCGCAGCCTCCGTGGACGCCGGTAGTCGCGACGCTGATGACGATGACGCCACCGCTCGTTGCCCAGCTTTCATTTGATTGGCTCCCGCATGGCCCACTGAGGCTGTGGGCACAGCGGACCGCAACTTCGACCGCGCTAGTAGAAGCACAGTGAGGAAGAGCTTCATCAACGCCAGCGCAACGCAGATGCTCCAGTAGCGCTGCCCCATCACGCAGCCGCGCCGTTGGTGCAACGTAGATGTCGCTCCTTTCGTGATGCGGGGTGCAGCGGCCTGTGAGGTTCGCCCGCGGGTTTTGAAGGAGTGCGGCACCGCACAAGAGTTCACCTCTCGCCAAGCACTGATACTGGACGACTCCATCTGCACCGTCTCCGCGGCATCCTCGTCAGAGCACATTAGCATACGTGATCGCCTGCTGCGACGAGCGTTTCGTGGTGGTGGTGATGATGAGGCAGTGACACACACACACACACACACACACACACGCACACGCGGTGGAAGTGAGTTTGAGGAGGGTGTCTGCATGTGCACACTTCCTTTTCGGCGCCAGCGGAGAGGAAGAGAGGTGGTGGTGGTGGTGGACGGATGGCCGAGGGAGCGCTACACGGAGGCCAATGAGTGTCGGCATATTCGCCTCGGTCGACCCGACTTCGGCGGGGCGGTGGGTGTGGCTGTGCCGCTTACACACCGAGTGCCACAAAGGCACGCATAGAGCGCGTCTTTTTACGCAAGAAGATACATGCGCGCATGTGCCTGCCCTTCCAGCTTCCTGTCGCACCTCACCGTCCTGCCAGTTGTGCCCTGCCGCGCCTGGTACACGGGATCGCGGCACGGGCCGTCGGCGGAGTTTTCGCCACATTTTGTGTAACGAGCCGTAGATTACGCATGGCAGGGGAGGCATGCAGCCATAGAAATCCGCGTTGACTACATGAATGTGCGTGTAGCCCTTGCGGTCAGCAGCGATGGCAGAGGCGCCATCCACATGAAAGTGAGCCACAGCCCCAGCAGACAAGAAAGAAAAGGTGCCTCCCATGTGCGGCGCACCAACACGGTAGGCAGGGCTGTGCCTCCATCGCGTGCCCGTCGTGGCACCCTGATTTCCCACTGCTCTGCGGGTGCGTGCTCGTTTCGTACTATCTCACCGTCTCATGCTCCTGCTCGCGGTTAAACACATCAGGGCCACGGGGTCCATCGTCCGCTCGTACCGAGAGCTTGCGCTGCAGAAGGTGAGCCCGCGCGAGAGCCGCGCCGGAGTGAGGAGGCAGTGAAAGGCCCTCTTCAAGGCCAGCGCAGTGGCGCGGTCTTCTGCTGGCGTCATGTTGCAGTCGTCGAATGCGACGCCGTAGACTGTCGAGAAGACGACGACGACGACGAAGGTCTGCATCATGCACCAGCCTGGGCAACAGGGGTTGGCTCTGACGATTTGGACAAGGTTTGAGTGCTCAGCGAGACCCATGCCCGCATCCGCTTCGTCTCCCGGCAGCGGGCGCGGGCGCACTCTTCCGACACCCGCACACCCTCCCGCAGCACCATGATGATTGGACCATCCGCAATCGGCCCATCGGAACTCAGCGGAAGCGGCTCCACGATCTGCACCATCAAGACCACCGGCCGCGTACAGAATACTCCTGCCCGACAGAGTTCCTATCGCGCAAGAGAGGGATCGGCATGTAGTGGCATCTGTGGAGTATCTGGTACCATGATGGACTTGCGCGTGTCCAACTTCCTCTGCAGGGGCTGCTGCACGTGCAGTCGCTGGCGCGAGGGGGAACAGAAGGCAAGCAGCAGCAAGCCGCCAGCAGCCAGCGTCCCAGGCACGTCCTCACCGTTGTGTTCGTGTGCCTGCATGTGCCTATGTGTACGCGCGTGTGTCTCGATTTTGGTTCGCTTCTGTGCCCCGTCGCTGGCTCCTGCACGCACGCGCCACAGTGAGCCGTCAGGCAGGTGGGCGCCGGAAAGGTGGTTGCGACGGTCAACGAGACCGGGGCGAGCGAGAAAGGAGGCGCGTACCAGCGAAATATAGACCGTCGCTTCGTTGCAGGGCATCAGAGAAGGCTGATGCACTGTCGACGCACAGCCGCGCACGCACATGAGTGCGCGAGCGCTCCTTCCGCTGATGCATGGTGTACACTGGCGCATCGTCCAGAAATGAAAGAGATGACGTGCGGCTGCGTGCGCGTGCGCACCTATGCTTGTGAGGATCTTCGTGCGCTGTCGGTAGGCGCGACGGCGTCGCGCGCTTCGCTGTACTCCGGGGTGTCATGGCCATCGGATCTTCCAATGAAGACCATCACATATCTACACTCATGGGTCGACGCCAGAGGGGTCGGGCGACTTCGCTGCTGCCTTTTCATCTGATAACCTCCGCGCTCGGCCTCTTCGCCTCTTCTTGCTTCTTTGGTCTGCACCACACAGACCCCGACGCGCAGAGCAGTTCCGGCGAACTGTGAACCATGGCACTGATAGTGAGCGGCCAGCACCACCACCACCATCGCCCCCCCCCCTCCCCCCGAGCAGAGCCTTCTCAGATCGAGCCAGCCAACCAACCGACCACCAGCGATGCCGCTGCTGCATTTGCCAGAGAGAAAGAGCTGAGCTGCAACTCGCCCACGTCTCCTTTCCGATGATTTGCCGTCAACACTGTCTTGCTTGCCCTTGCCATGGTGACCATCGCGCACACATGTACATCTCGTTAATGATCGGCGAGGAAGTGTGTCGAAACGCCGAACTTGTACACTTGAGAGCGGGTGTAGCCCATGTCTTTGAGGAAGCCGGAGTAGCGATAGAAGGGCCCCTGCCAGTAGCCGTAGTTTCCGAAGGAGCTGACGCGACCACACAGAAACGCCAGCATCGACTGCGGTCCACAGATGAGCAGCTGAGGGCGGTACGTCGGGGGCTGCGACGCAGTGCCACCGCCGACGCCGGCGCCGGCCTCCACAACGCGCACCGGCGGCGGCAGCGCTGCCGCAATCGTTTCAGGGTCGATGTTACCAACGTACATGTTCTGCTCGATCGGCGCGGCGCTCCCCTTTCGGCGCCCACCGGCCAACACGTTGTACGAGACCCGAATACGATTTTTGTTGCGCTCTGCATACGCCTTGAAGAAGGTATCCTTGAACGGAATGCCGGTGGCTGTGTGGTGGCAGTAGAGGAGGCTGAGCGTGGTGTCATCCGCCTTGTTCTTGTCCATGATGTTCATGAGCTGCAGCGCGACGGAGGCGCCGGAGGTGGTGCACACTACGCCGAGCTCCTTGAAGGTGTTCGGCTGGTAGGGGAACTCCCGCATCCATCGCCCGAGATAAACGATGTCGCCCGGTTCGAGGTAGCGCAGGCGAGCAGACATGCGGCCGGGGTCACAGTCCTTGATCGCGAACTCGATGAAGCCGCGTTCGTCGGGGTGGCTGATCGGGGTGTACCACCGGGAGAGCGAGGAGAGCTCGCGCACGTTTCCGCTCATCATCCGAACAGAGCTGACCGGCTCATACCCGGCGTAGTCGTAACTGTTCGGCAAAGCGAAGCGGTACACGAACATGTTGCTGTCCTTCTCCCCGTTCTTCTCCACCAGTGTGATCGGCACCGGCGGCGCACACCAGCACCACCGCTTCGCCAGCGGCCGACGTTGCTGCATGGGCTGCAGCACGAGCTTGTACACCGCGTAGCTCATACCAAACGCTGTGGCGAAGACGACTGCCACGCGGGTCACGTAGCCCTTATTCACGTCGTAAAACATGCCTTGAACGGTGCCCGGGATATCTTGCAGGGTGAAGGACCACCGTCGTGGCGATGCAGCAGGACCGCGTCGCTGCTCGCCGGCCTGCCGCGAATGTGACGCGCCGGCCGCCCCGTCATGTCCGCCGCGCCTTTGATGGTGATACTCAAAGTCCGAAAACGTACTGCCCTCTTCCCCCGGTGCAGGTCGCCGGTGCGACGTGCTGCTCCCCGTCAGCTGCTGTTCCCACGGCTTTGGCGGCATGCGGTGAGGTGGCGGTGGTGGTGGTGGTAGTGGTGGTGGGAAGCCCTCTGGATAGACGGTTACGGAGGCCGCTCATAGATGTGTGCGTGTGTGTGGCCGTGGTGACGGGGTGCGAAGGCGAAGGACGTGTAGAGAGACGCATACACGGTATCACGAGGAAACACATCTGCGGCGGCGAGTGTGGGTGCCACACACCGCAGCACCATCACCGTTCTGGGTAGACGGTTCCGATGCCTCCGTTGCTGTTTGGCACTCTCGAGGAGCGTCGGGGGCGACGATTTCCAGCACTCTCGTGACCGGCCTGCAGGAAACCACTGAAGCCGCGCAGGGAGCATGGGTGCGACAGCGCCGGCGTGTGCGTGTGCGTGTGGGCTGGGATGCACGTCGATGGACAACGTTGAGAATGCGAGTTGGCAGATACACATGTCGAGATAAAGCCGAGAGAAAAAGAACGCAAAGGAAAGAGAAGCACAACACCCGCGGCATGATGTGCACAGGGGCACAGGCGGTTGCCAAGCGACGGCTTCCATGTGCAAGCCCTGCTCACCCTCCTACCCCCTTCAGAGAAAGAGAGAGAGAAGGACAACAGTCGCAGGGAGCGAAGCGGCGCCCCTCTGTATGTGCATGTGTGCGTGCATGTGGGGGTGCATCAGCGAGCACGCAAGACGGTGCTGGAGCTCACTCGTCCCGCTTCCCGCCTTCCGTCTTCTTCAGCTCCGATAAGGGAAGGGAGGCTTGGGGGGGGGGCGGTGCTGCACGTACCGCTACACATGCGTCAGCTTCCCTAGCACGACCTTCGAGCTTGCACGGGGCACCACTTTTACACTCTTTGCCGCCTTCAGCGCCGTCGCCATCGCCTCCTTCAGCGGCGCCTCTTCGGCGTACAACATGCCGCGGTCCTTGAGTGTGCTTACAACAGCCGCGGCGGCGTCGACTCCCTCGCCAATGACCACCACATCGACATCCTTCATCAAAAACCTCGAAGGACGCGGCTGATGGCCGGCGAGCTTGTCGGTCTTCGGCGCCTTGAACAGATGCCCACCGGCGTACGCCTTCGTGGAAACATCCTCCGTGTAGTTGTGTGGCCACTTGAAGCCGTACTCGCTGACGTGGCGGCGGCCGTGGTGGCGGTGTGAGAGGGTATGCGGGAGGCCCATGCGCGTGGGCAAGCTGCGCTGCACCCGCTGCAGGTCCTGCTCCACTATGTCGGTGGGCAGCGGCTTTGCGCCAGTGGCGCACGCCGGCATCGAGACGACATCCCACGCACGGGATACAACGCCGTTGGCGATGCGGTGATGTCGGCTACCGTAGAGCTGCGGCGACGTGCGCAGAGCGTCCGCGTCGGCCTCGTCGCCGGTGATCACCAGCGTCAGCGAGCGCCCATCCTTCGACATGATCGACTCGCCAGGGACGGTGAGGTAGCCTTTCTCGTCGGCGTAGAATCCCCAGCGACCGCACAGCATCGCTGTGCTGTCGAGGAGTGCGTCGCAGCTGGGCTCGCCACCCATGGCGCACTTCATGGGAATGCTGTAAGGCTCTGTTGCGATGAAGCGGTTGTGACTGAGCCCCATATCCTTCGGACGCGGCCCGCCAAACTCCTCGACGATGCGCGGGCTCTCAAAGTCGTAGGAGGGGGCGTGGTAGATGAGCACGCCAGGACGGCGCCACCCCCACTCGTCGATCGGCGACTGCGACAGTCGCTTCACAAGCGTCACCTCCTGCCGCGCCACGTAGTTGAAGGTGCGAATCGCTGCCATGGACGCAAAGTAGGCATGCGTCGGGGTGTCCGTGATGATGCGGTACGGGGTAGCGGTGCCTGGGTCGCTCCCAAAGACGCCGTCTACCAGGTAGAAACGCAGCCCTTGACCGAGGTGGTACTGAAGCTCGCGCAGAATGCGCTTGCCGTGCAGGGCTGAGATCTCCTTCACGTCCTTGTTTGCCGGGTTTTTGATACGGTGATGCTGCTCGTGCTCCTTCGTGTGCGGAAAGCAGAGCCTCTGCACCGGCTTGCTGGTGCTGCGCTTGCCGTAGCGGATCATGACGGCGCCGGTCTTGGGGTCCTTGCGGCCCCACGCACGTCCACGCAGCTCGTAAGGGCGCAGGTTATACTCGCCGATGCCGTACGTGTAGCGCCACACGCCCGACCACATGCCGGCATTCGCGTAATCGCCAACCTGCGACCAGTTAGACGCCAGCGTGCTGGCGTTGGCGTTCCACCACGGCCCAGGGTCTTCGTTCGTCTTCTTGAAGAGCGTCAGCGAGTCGTAGCCCCACTTGTGCATCGTGTGCAGGTAGTTGTCCTCCTCTGCCGCGGCGGCCGCATCTGGCATCACCTCAGCACGGAAGACGGGCTTGCGTCGCTCCTCCTCCGCATCCGGGTTGCAGCATATCTCGTTCAAGATGGAGATCTGGCCTGCAGTTTGACCAGGGATGGGCTTCAGAGTCTCCTGGATGTTGGCGTAGCGCACGCCACGGAGCTGCTGAAGCAGCGGAAACGACGACGGCGCGGCGGCGGCGGCCGTGACGCCAAGCCGAGAAAGACGCATCATCTTCCGCTGCACCCTCGCCGCACGAAAGAGGGGAGGGGCGGACAGAGTGGTTTGGGAGGGGCGGGGTGTAGATGGTGATGAAGACGTGCGGTGATGGACGAGCACCGGGGACGTGCGTGAGCGCCACAACGAATGCGCGCGGGCAGGATGCTCCCTCCTCGCCCCGTGGGCCTACGAGTACTAAGGAGGCCGCTGCTAGTGATGCTACAGCTACAGAACGTAAACAGCGAACGCAGGAAGGGGCAGCGGCAACACGCACACGCACGCGCATGCGCGTGGCCGAAGTCAACCACAGCGGATGAGGGAAGAGAGAGAGAGAGATGACGAGCAGCGCGCCCGTGCCTAAGCTACTGCTAATATGCTAACCACTCTATTCGTTGTGCAAGCGTGTAGGATGCACACGCGAAGGAGTTGCGTTCGTGGACCCGTACGCAGGGTTTGGGTTGGGGTGGGGAGCACGTCGCTCTCCTGTTGTGAGAGACGTAATGGCAACGGCTAAGAGAACTGATTCAGGATCGATAAGTGGGTGCACCACGAATATACGCTAATACGCGCCCTGTGATGTTGCTGTTGTGAGAGCGACCCTTAGTTACCAAGTTCAGAGCGGGTGTGGGTGTGCGGGGGTCGCAAGGGCAACGCGGTACAACGACGCCAAGAGAGGCAGAGAGAAGTGAGAGAGGAAGCACCGCCTTCTTCAATCGACATGACGCTCTTACCGACACGTCTCCGTGTGTGAGAGAGAGAGGGAAGGAGGAGGAATGAGAGGGCGTTCCGCGTTGGCAGCGGAGGGACCCCTGCCGGGTCCTTGGCGCATCGTTGCCATTTGCCGGTGCTCCTTCGATTCTCGCACGAGTGGCACATGCCTTTGAGCATCCACACGGGTCAAGATACACACGTTGCAGGGTCTGCACGCACACAGGCACACACACACACACATACACACAGCTCCCTCCCCCCACACAGAGCCGTAGGCAGAACAAGCGGGTACCGGAGGGAGGAGGGGCGCGTCGGTGCGCGCATGCATGTTCAGGACAGACAGACAACCACCGAGCACAGCAGGATCGAAAAACAGCGCACACAAAGACGACGACGACAGTACAACAGAGTTGACCAGGGGGATCCGATCACCACACATACCGAAGCAAGGAGGGGAGGAGGGAGGGAGAAGTCGGCAATGCGTTAAGTGCATACACATTGCACCACACATCATACACACACACACATATACATACACACATACACCTGTAAGATATATACGGCAGAGTGCAGAGGCACTCTCATGCACACACACACACACACACACACACACACACACATATCCCGCTCTTCCTACACACCGCACGCGGGCGCCGACACGAGCTGGCAGACGGTGGTAAGGTCGAGAGAGATCAATGACACGCGTGCCATTGTTCATACGCATGGAGGAGAAAGGAAGGAAAGAACACAGGGGGAAAGGATACTGTCGGTGGTGGAGTTCGAGGGGCAGCCTTGAGAGAGAAAAATGGATAGCATGGGGCGCTCCCACAGCACCGCCATCACCGCAAACAAGCAAGAAATAAACAAGGAAAGGAGAAGACACACGCACACACACACACACACATACATACATACATACATATATGTATGTATGCATGTGTGCGTAGTAGAGAGGGAGGAGGCAACAACATAGAGAGAAGAAAGGATACACTAGGCACATGAAGGGGTATTATCGAAAGGATGGGCGTTCGCTGGTTGGAAGATGCAAGACGGTGAACACAAGTACACCCGCAGAGGCCCACACACATACACACGCAAGCGGGTGGGGAGCACTGAGAGGAGCGACATGTCACGTAAGCCCTGTAGCCTGGGTCGGCCCTCTCGCCGCTCTCGTGCCCCCACCTGACTGAGCTGGTTCCTCGACTGCTGCACCTCATACAGCGACCGAGGGAGCAGCGGCACTGCCGGCTGCTGAGCGCACTCCCTCAGACCCGCACGCACACTCTCCAGCTCTCCCTTCAACTCAGCCCCTGTTTTTTTTGGGTTCGCGTCGGTTGCAGGATGTTGAGGTCGACGGAAGTGATGCTAAGGCTGAGGACACCTTGGCTGTACTCGCTTGTGCCGCTCTCGTCCCCGCTGCTGCGGCTGCTACCAAGATTCATACTCTCCTCTTCCGCGTCAGCAGCGAGGCTTGCACTGCGCGCCGTTCGACCCCCGGTGCAGGGCTGGTGAGAGGTTTTGCGACGATTGCCGAGGGTTGCGCTTTGCGAGCGTGTGCTGAGCGATGCCGTCCGGCTGCGTCCGCCAGCCCTGACCTCTGCGGCCTCTTGCTCGGCTAGCATCGCGTGCAGCATGTGGCACAGCTCAGCTGAGGAGATCCGCAGCTCTTGACGCGGCTCCATCGTGCGCCGCAGCACGGTGCGCCACTGCTCTGGGAGCGAGGCTGGTATGTCCACTCCCTTCTCGACCGTCTGCGAGATCTGGAGCATGGATGTGAAGGGCACGTGGCCGATGAGCAATGTGTAGAAGGTGACCCCTAGCGCCCAGACGTCGAGGGCAAACGGGTCGATCGCGCGTGAGTCGCGCTGCTCCTCGCACGAGGGGCTCGCCGTCATGCTGCTGCTCTCGTCAGCATCAGTGCTGCTCCTCCGCCGTGTGCGCCGACCTGAGGCTCGCTCCGCATCCTCGTCTCTGTCTTCGTCGTCGATGCCGGCGTAGATTTCAGGAGCCATGAACAGTGGTGTGCCTTGATAGGCGAGCGTGGCGGCGGTTGGTTGGCCTGCCTTCGCGTTCATGAGCTCTGCGACCCCGAAGTCGGCGAGAAAGGCGTGTCCGTCGCGGTTAACGAGGATATTCTCGGGCTTGATATCACGGTGCACAATATGCTGCTCATGAAGGTACACGAGGCCGTCACTGACTTGCGCGGCGATCGGCAGAACGGTCCACGGCTGCAACGGAGCTCGAATACGTCCAGTCGAGTCGAGCTGCGCGACAGCGCCGTTATCGACGTACTGTAGGACCAGGAAGAGGGAGTTCGCCTTGGGGTCGTTGATGACCTCGTAAAGACGAACAATGTTGGGGTGGTTGAGGTCCTTCATAACCTCGTCCTCGCGCTGCAGGTTACGCGTCTTGTCCGCCACCGTCGTGAACGGGGTCGACGGTGTCTGGCGGTGCTTGCTCCGCCTCTGAGTCGAAGAGGACGATGACTTGAAGTTCTGCATGGTTTCGGGTGTCGTTGTAGCCAGCGCAGCCGCTGCTCTTCCACCACTAAAGGCTCCGCCGCCGCTGTGCTGCCCGAGCACGGACGTGGACGTGGAAGCTGACACGCGGTGCTGCAACCGGTGCTTCTCTTTCGGCTTTAGAATGATCTTGATGGCAACACTCTTGTTCATGCTCGTGCTGAACGCCAGAACAACGCGCCCTGTGGAGCCACTGCCGATCTCGTGCAGTAGAATGTAGTCGTTGAGGTACTGGGCACCGTCGAACGTCTTCGCCAGCAAGGCGGTGGTGTAAAACTGCGCCGTTGTTGTCGTCGCTGTCGAGCTCTCGTCCAGCGGCGACGGCCCCAGCGGTAGAAGGCCCGCTTCGTTCGGCTTGAGGTTCGGGGCCGACGCCATCGTCTTGACCAGCGCGAGAGATCCGCTCGTGTGCACACCATCACCGCCTTCGACCGTGCTGCGTCCGCTCGCTTCTGGGGGCGCCTTATCGGCCGGGTACGAGCTGCTTCGATTTTTCCTTGTCGGTGCCTGCGCCGGGTACGAAAAGCCGTCGTTGCCTGCCGGCACTGCGTGTACGCCTGCTGCCGCTCTAGTCGCTGCCGATGATGACACCGATGCCGTGGGCATCTGCTTTGTCACTGCAGCTACAGGGGGCTGCACAGACATCTTTGAGACAAGTGAGGATGAAAGCTGCAGGCTTGTCGACACTGATGGCACCGATGTGGCCGCCGCGACTGGCATGGTGGTATGAGTTGGTGAAGGCGGCGACCGCAGCGATCTGCGGCCCTGCTGCCGCCGATCGACACCAGTGCTGAAGCCACGGAAGATCGCGTCCAGTGCTGGAACATCGTAGGACCGGCCCAGCATCTGGTGAAAGGACGGCATCGGCGACAGCAGCGGCGAGTCTACTGTCGAGGTCGAGAGCTGGTCAGCATACCTGTGGATGCCGACGTCGAAACACTCGCTCGCTCCGCCGCTGTTGTGCCGCCATGCAGTGTGTTGTCGCTCGGCGGAGAAGAGAGAGGGAAAGTCTAGGTGGGCGCTGCAGGTGGGGCTGCCCTTCCGCCACACTGCGTCGTTCTCGCCGCCGCCGGCGGCCACCTTTTTGTGGCGATCATCACTGCCGCGTTTCGTGCGGCCTCGCGATGGGATGGCCAGAGAGAATGGAGATGAGGACGATGGCGCCGTTTTCCGCTCGACGTCAGGCGGATTGGAGAGGCGCCTGGCTGAGTTGAGAGCAGGCAGCGGCACGTGCGAGTGCAGCATCCACGCTGCCATGGACGAGCGCGTCTCAACGGACGACCCGGTACCAAGTGTGGTGGCAGGCTGCGAAGCCGTCTCTGTCGGCTCACACCCGGTCGCGACACCGAAGGCCATCTCCGGCAGCGCCCGTGAATGCTGCGGAGAGGCGAAGGACGCGATGGATGACGCGGGCGCCACACGCGTGATTTGGGTTGATGAACGGAGCATCGGCCCGCGCAGCGAGCTCAATGAGGTCTGCGCGGCGGCGCTCTCTTCATTGAGTGCGCCGCCGCCGCAACCGCCATCATCTCTGCTGCCAACGAAGCGCGTGGTGCTGCTCGCCATGCTCGTCAGGCGCCGCCTAATCGCCATGGACTTTTGGTACATCTTCATTGCCTTGTCGAACTTGCCTGCCCCACCACTCGCACGCGCACGGCCTTCCAGGGTGCCACTTCCGCTGTTGTTGCATTCTGCCTCGCTGGTGCTCATGGCAAAGTGCAAGTTCTCAAGTGTTCGGCCGTCTCCCAGCATCGGCTGCACCGCCGTGGGTGCACGAGGCAGCCGTAAAAGAGACTTGAGCGTGCTTGCGCGGCTGTGTAGGTGGGTGGCGTGATCGTTTTCACACCCTGGCTCCGCCGTGTTTGCCGCGACACCCTCTCCAGGAAGCCGCCCTTGAGTTGCAGCCGCGCCAGGCGTAGCAGGCGATCCCTGTCAAGCGCGATACGCAGGCGAGAGCGCGCGCGCTCTCCCTCCTCAGAAACCAGGCGAAACGCCGTTTTACCTATACACAGGCATGCACACGTGCCGTGTGCGTGCAGGGGAGGGGGGAGGGGGAGGGGATCAGGCAAGTGTAGGTCTCAGTGTGGAAGGGCGGAGTGCCAAAGCAGATGACGAAAGAAAACCGAAACGAAACAGAGGCGGACCGCGACTGAGGACGCGCCAGCGAGGTGTGGCTGGATGCGTCGTCCCGAGACGCAGCAGTTAGCGAAGTGGCGACACGCAGACAGAGGGGTGGGCTGGTGTGGGGTGTGGGGTGTGGGGAAGGGGAGAAGAGGAAGGAAAGAGGCAGGAAGTGTATGTGTGTATGCATGTATGTATGTATATGTGTATGTATGTAAGAGAAAGAGAGAGAGAGAGAGAGCGTCACTGCACAGGAGAGGAGAGGACCGGGCCACACGCCAAGGAGGATGTGCGCAGGTCCCATTTCGGACATACAAGGAGGGGGTGGTGCCAGCGGTGAGGTGGGGCTGCGCCCGCAGCGTTTCAGCCCGCCCGGCGCCGCGAAGGCCCACTCCAACAAGTGCCAGCAGTGCACGGGGCTCACCTCGCTCAGGCAAAGAGGCGCCTGCTCAGGAGGCGAAGAAAATGGAGCGAGGACCGTACATAATCCAGAAGCGCCGCCGCCGCTCCTTCGAGTTGATGCCGCTGCTGCCCAAGACGGCGTGGGGCCCACTTCACCTTCGGTTTCTCTGCTGACAGACGCGCCCGCACGACAGAACTTCGTGAACCAAGACATACGTGCACTCGTGAAGAACAGACGAGGCCTCCAAGAAACTCCGCCACCTCAACACACGCCGCTCTCTCACTTCGCTTTATCGCCCGACACTCTCGGGGAAGGGTGCCCCCTGTTCCACTGCTACGGCTTCGACCCATCTGCACACCTCGCGGCATCGTGCACACGTGTTCGACAGTGCCGGAAGGGAGGAGCAGAAGAGAGAAGGTGCCGGCACCGGTGCACGGGAGTGGGGTGGAAACCGAGAAGAAAAGATATATAACAGCTAGCGCCGCCTCAGCGACGTTCATAAACACATACATACACACGGCAGGCGCAGGCTATCCTCAGAGGTGCGAGAGTCGGTGAGGGGGAGATGCTACTCCTGCTCTGCCTGTCGCTTCTTCTTCGCCGCCTCCTCTTCCCTTTCCTTCTCCACCTCCACGACAAACTTCTGCAGCTCTTCCTCGGTCAGGTAGCGCTCCTCCTTGTACTGCAGCACAAGTAGCTCGATGTTGCGCGAGCCGCTCTCCACCACCTCCAGCAGCGACTTGATCGCGAAGTGCACACACTCGTCGCGCAACATGCCATCCTTGTAGTTCTTCTCCATGTACTCAATCACCGTCTGGTCGTGGCGGCCGATGGCGACGGCACGCCAGGCAGAGCACATGCCAGATGGGTCTGTCTTCCATAGGTGTGGCTTGCCGTCCTCGTTGAACCCCCCAATCACCGTGGCCACGCCGAACGGGCGGCTTCCGCCGCTCTGCGTCGACTTCTGCTGCACCCCCGCCACGTAGCGCACGAGCATGCCCACGTCGATGGTATCCTCATAGTTGAGCGAGAAGCGCTGGCACTCGAGCTGCGCCTTGTTGATGAGCACGCGCGCGTCGGCGGAAAGGCCGGCGAAGGCGAGGTAGATGTGCGCATCCACTTTGTAGATCTTACGGATAGTGCGGCTGTCCTGCAGCTTGACAGCAGACTTCTTCTCCACCGCGATCACAACGCAGTCGCTACCGAGCACGCCGACCGCCGCCAAGCCCTTCTTCACGGCCTCCTGAGCGTACTCGACCTGGAAGAGATGCCCGTCCGGGGAGAAGACCGTGATGGCGCGATCGTAGCTCATCTTGAGGCGTTTCTCTGTCTAAGGAGAGATGGAAAGTGCTGCTCACGGTGCGTCTAGCTACAGTACTCGGCGTGTGGGCGAGTAGGCAGCGTTGGCAGTCCGATGAATGGCGGAAGTACAGTGGGGCTGTGTCGCTGTAAGGGAGGAGGAGGGAGACGTGCGTGTGTATGTGCGCGGTTCTGCTTGTTTAGAAGGTGCTCTGTGGCGGAGGGGGAGGGGTGTGTGGTGTTGATCGCTCCACCGCGGCACACTCAGTAACAGCCAACGGACGACACTAGTACGCGCACACAGGCACGGTTGCACGGCGTATGTTCTCTTTCACGGGCCGTTAAGCGAAGGGAAGCAGTCGGACTGGAAGGCGGCAGGGGCGGTAACTCTCTGATTGTTTGTGCGGTGTGGCTCACGAAGGGGCGGCAGCGGCGGTGGTGGTTTGTGGAAGTGGTAGCGGCAAGTGAGATTACATGTGGTAAGGGTGGAGGGTGGGGCGGAGGGAAAAGGGTGGGGGGGGGGGAAGGCATAGCGCACGCAGTCGTTCCCATGCGTGCACTGGCGCGGAAAAGACCACGACAGCCCACGGTGGATGGCTAACATCCATGTGGACCGCATTCACTCGTACATCAGAAAGAGTGTACGATGCGCGGCAGCGGCAGCTCGGCACGCACGGCCAGCAGACCGCTACGGTGCGTGTACGGTTTACGCAGATATACCTCTGTGTTCCCGTTGAGGAACCTCGTGGCTCCGTGACGGAGACAGCGAGTGCCACTCAATAGTAGCGGTAGATGCACGAGAGGGCACGACATCATGCTCGTGCAACCACGCGAGTGTAGGAGAGTGAGATCGCGCGCGGCAAACGCGGCACAGTTCAGGCAAGGGGGAGGGGGCGGGGTCGCCACACATCCCGGACGATAAGGATGCCAAGGGGCTCGAGGTCTTCACACATGTACGCGCACGTCCCCGTTATAGATACAAGAAGGATGGCACCTCCGTGTAGTCCCACGGGTCCAGGGACACCAGAGACAGCCCTTCTTCGACTTGTGTGTTCGGCGCCAGCGGCACCGCTGACCCAGGACTCCCGTCGTCGCCGTCGATTTCCTCTACGCAGAGAGGAAGCCCTGACACGCGGGAAGGGTCATCTGAGCATGACAGGGGCGTCGGAACCCGTAGCCGAAGGCCTACGGCGAACGGCGCACACAGCGGAGACTTCAGAACCTCGAGTTGCCACCTGAGCCGCAGTGCCTCCCTGTCGCCCTCGGGGCCGCCGGCGGCAAAGGGCCTGCTTGGGGAGGGTCTGCTGCCGGCAGACCGCACACCGGCTCGCAGCTGCAGCCGCACGTTCACATTGTGGAAGAATAGCCGACCAAGCTGTCCCACGTCCTCGGAGCTGAAATCGCTACGGCAGGCATGAGGACCGACGACACCTGCGCCTCCACTTGCATGTCTGCTACAACCGCTGCCCCACGCCTCGCTGTCGTCCTCGTCCTCGTTGCTGCCCTCCTCGTACACGCCACGGTTGGTGTGCGAAATGCTAGATCGCCCGAACGCGGGCCAGGGATGGCGCTGCTGTTGCGTGATGACGAGGACTGCCAGTCGCTGTTCCTCTGCTAGCCGCTTCAGCGACTGGAGTGTCGTAGCGAGTGCCTCATGCCGCTGCAGTGCGTCGTCGTCTTCGCAGCGGAAGCTGCGCCGCATGAGGTCGGTGATGCTATCCAGCACAATCAGCCCAACGGTGGAGAGCGGAGACGCAGAGCCCTCTGTGCCGTGCCAGCGGTCCAGCAGCTGCTGGAGGCCATCGAGGTTTGAGAGACAGGCGACATGCACAGCATCGGCCAAGGACGGCAACTCAGTTGCATCTGCCTCTTCATGAGCTGTGGTCAGCACGGCAGAGTGGACGGCGCTGCCGGACTGCAGCCACACACAGTCGTGCGCCGTTCCACACAATCTGGCATGACGGAGGCAGCTGCGGCACCACGCAGCTGCGAGCGTTGTTTTGCCAGTGCCCGGGAGCCCGGTCAGCTCCGTTACCCATCCGCGCCGCAGCACACCCAGTAGCGCCGAGTCCAGCGAGCGAAGACCGGTGGGGATGACGAGGTGCGAGGATGAAGCCGCCACGACCGCCGCAGCGGCAGTCGCCGCTGTCGACACACGACCATGAGCGTCTCTGCCACTGCCTGCCAAAGGGTGGGGAGGAGTGGGCCGGCAGCAGCTGCGGAGGAGGTCAGCCGCTGTGCAGGGTCGGTGCGGGGAGTGGAGTGTGTCTCCTTCCAGCGTTGTCTCCGTCGTGTCTTGAGGGTCCCGGTGGCCACTTGCTGATGTTGCGGTGATCGTGTACGTTCTGTGATATAGGGGGCTCTGCTGCTGGCTGAGCTGCGTTCTCCAGGTCCACACCTGTGCCAGCGAGGCGTGGTGCCGCGCACACAGCTCTGCGTCTGGCGTCACGAAGAAAGCCTTGTTGTCCGGCATACGGCGGTGAAACGCGTGTGCTTCACTCTTGACCGGCAGTGCATCTGTGCTGGACGTCATCATCGACACGGATGTGCCTCGGGGGCCCGCAGTGCCAACGGCGTCGCTCACGGCCGTCAAGGATGGCGGGCCCGCTGCTGCGCTCTCTACTGCTCCGCGTTGACTGGGGAGGCCCTGTTCGGTCACAGCAGCGAGAGGCGTCGCCTCACGCAGGCTGCCATACGCGCTGTGTAGCGCGTAGAACTGCGACTTGTTCATGCAAGTACCACTTACTGTGTCACCAAGACATCCGCGCAGGCGTGCGTGTGCTTGTATATGCGGCAGGGGGCCGACGCAGAGGGGCGGCGAGGACTGAGGGGAGACACACGCACACGGACACAGAATGCGGTGAGCAAGAAACGAGCAGTGGAGGGAAGGGGAGAATTCACAGGCGGTCATGGGCGTTTGTGTGTCTGCCAGGGCAGCCGTTGAGACGCCTGTGCCACGGCTGCACGTAGCAGCCGCTCCATGCTCGTCTTTCCGCTGCAGCACTCGTGGGTGCGCCGCTGCTGGGCAGCGACTCTTGGCCGGACAGAGTCTCCGAAGAGGCGGTCAGAAAGCGAGCGAATACATGGTGCATAGCTTGTACAGCTTCCGCGACTGTGATGCCATCACATTATTTTCTTTTGTTTTTCCGTGTGCCCTCTGCTCTACCTCCACACAGCTCAATGCCTGCGCATCGCTTCGTGCGCCGCGTTCATGGCCTTTGCCAGATCCACGTCCGCCTGCGTCACCTTGTTGCCGGCGTCGTGCGTCGTCAGCTGCACGTGCAGGCGGTTGTATATGTTTGACCAGCACGGATGATGCTGCATCTTTTCACAAACCGGCGCGACCATGTTCATGTAGCGCATCGCCTCCGTGAAGTCGGCAAAGACGTAGTCCCGCTCGATGGCGTTTTGGTTGTTGCCGTTCACCCTCCAACCCGGCAGCGACTGAAGCGCCTGGGTGACCGCCGGTGCCGAGAGGGCCTTGGGTGCGCAGAGAGGAGCGGTTCGACGCATTGCTGTTGTGCTGGTTATGGTGCGTAGCTAGGAGGAGGAGGAACAGAGATAGAGAGAGAGAGAGCAAGCGAGCGTCACGGGTGGTGGTTTGTGTGTGCGTGCGTGTGTGTGTGTGTGTGAGTGGTCGGCGTGTCGGCAGATGGGGAAGGGGGAGCGAAGGCTGGAAGAGGGGCACAGGGGAGCGACCACGCCAGCACTGAGAGACCTTTGATGCACAACTGAGTATATGCGTGAACACGAGTATGTGCGCCGGCATGGGTAACGCGTGCGACGGAGCAAGGGAAGGCAGCGGAAGCTGGGTCGTCGCCGGCGACGTTAGTGGCGACCACGTACGACCGTTCAGTCGAGGTTGTGAAGGTGATGAGAGCGGCGCAGTGCGTGTGTAGGCTGCCCCTTTCCTTTCCGCTTGTATCATCTCCTGTGCAAGGTGGTAACGTGAGGGAGAAGAACACGAGGGCCTAGCAGCAGCAGCATCAGCAACACCGGCGACGGCCGCCGCGCACTCCCATCAGGAAGTGCGGCATTCTCCTTTCCACTGATCAGCAAACAAATTCGAAACACGTGCACACGCAGTGCGAACACTATGGCACGATCTCTGTCTCCAAAGGAGCATGTTGGCGCGCAGGAGGCCCTAAAGCACTATCTGTCCATCAAGCGCCGCCGCCGCTGCTGCTGCCTCGGGAGACTCACGTCTCGCTCATCTTGGCCTCGATGATGCTCCGCTCTGCCTTGAGGTCGCTCAGCTGCTGGCGCAGTTCGCACCGCTCTTCCTCCAGCTCTTGGATGCGCTGGTCAACGTACTGAAGGAGGCTCTGGCGTTGCTCGTCGTCTGCAAGGTGGTCGGTTGTCGGCAGAGGCTGCGACTCCGAAGAGCTCGACGCTGAGCGCGACATGCCAAAACTACGTTGCGCAGATGCGGCGCTTCTGTGGTGCCCCACTCTCGTTTTCGTTGCGCCTCTACGCGTGCGTCGTGTTCCGAACTCCTGCAGCCGTTGGTGAGTATTGTGACTGCAGCCAAGAGCGTGGGAGGGGACGGTGTTGGGTCGCAGGGGTAAGGTGAAGAGAGTCGGAAAAGGAGAGGGAGAGTGATGGGGGCTTCGTGGCGCCTGGCCGAGGGCCAGACAAAGCACCCGCACGTGGACTTTCGGGCGCCTACCACTGACAATACACGGGCGCCATCGCACACCCTTCA
Organism: Leishmania major strain Friedlin; assembly: GCF_000002725.2. Classification (NCBI taxonomy): domain Eukaryota; phylum Euglenozoa; class Kinetoplastea; order Trypanosomatida; family Trypanosomatidae; genus Leishmania; species Leishmania major. The sequence continues at coordinate 58,177 of NC_007252.2, read as the reverse complement.
CATGCCTCCATGAGCGCGTCTGTGCGGTCGCGCCAGATGGTGGTGTTGGGAGAGGCGGGCGGCACTGACACGCCTCGCTTACTTCTTCACGGCGCTCTTGTACTTCAACGAAAATTTTCTTTCTGCACTTGCCGTAGAGAGGTGCCGCCCATCGACGATAAAACGCCGGTGGCCAAGCGGGAGGGGCATCGACATCCGCAACGTCACCACTGCTGCGGTAGCCGTTGACGAAAGACGCGCATGCACCCCCCCCAACCCCCAAACGTGGCAGTTTCCTTACCTCCTCGCCTCGCTAAAGCGGTGTGCAGCGCTGCGCACGCCTTGGCGTCAACAGTGACGGCTGGGATGGGCAAGACGGGAGGGGGGGGGGCGTCATCTCGATCGGGAGCGCGAGGTTGCCTCTTGCGTCGTTTCGCTCTAACCAAGCGATGATGCCTGTGCCATTGAACAGGGCCTCAGCGCAGAGAACCTGGTTCATCAGTGGACAGGTTGCAGAGCTTCGGAAGAGTGCAGCGTTGCCTCCCACGGTGCTGTTGCCGATGGAACAAGTTTGCGTCACTGGGTGCACAAGAGGCGTGTGTGCGTCGAGGTTCAGCGTCTCCGTGACACTGACGCACAGAGCTGCTTAGAGCCCGTGTTACCGTTCCACTGAGCTCCCGATCGAGCTACATGGACGGCCTGCACGGTGTCCAACAACTGCCCTTAACCACCTCTTGCAGCACCCGCGCTGCACAGAATGTGCAGTCTCGGCGCTGGAGAAGACTTCGCGTTTGCCAGCCGCGGAAACGACGCGAGCGCGTGACTGCCGTCTGACACTGCCGCTGCTGCGGCACCACAGCGCGACATGACGCAGCTGAGCGCTAAGGGAGTCGATACCGGTGTTGCTGCGATCCTGCCCGATGTGCGCGCAGACGTGTACGTGCTTGTTCACGAGAGAGGGCGACCGCGGGGCTGGATTTACGTAGAACTCTTTCAGCCAAGGCAACGAGGGGCGGGCGGGGGGGGGCAGCAGGGCTGCGAGCGATGGAGAGAGAGAGAGCGGGAGTGACAGGGTGGGAGCGCCGCGGATGGGATCGAGGGCGCGGAGAAACAACGATACACGGGGGGGGGCGGAAAACAAAAAGTATGCACACAAATGGAAAAGCAGAAGTACCGAAGTCCAGTGCAGCGGCACTTGAGCTCTTGGCAGAGATCGGCGGAGAGTGTGGATGGTAGTGGTGGTGGCTCAAGGAGGAGAAGCGACACAGTTGCGTGCCTCCGTACGCGGGAGTCGTTGGAGTGACGGCGCTTGGCTGAAGGTAAGGGCTGTGCCCATCGGTAGCGGAGAGAGGAGCCGGCGGGGGCTGAGAGACCGAGGAAGCAAAGGATGGGATGGCAAAGGTTTTCACATGACGGGCGAAGAGAGGTGGGTGGGAGTTGGCGTGGTAGTCCACGAGGTGCCACGGCACTGCTTGAACCGCGATGCCGTTGAGACCACTCGCGGCTGTCACTCCCTACTCCTATGCACACGTGCGTCGCGATTCACACCCACACAAGCATCGGCGACCCGACGAGGAGGGGGGGGGGCGAGAGAGGCGCAACTGCTGCGACCGCTGCAAGCATCGCAACATCTTCGCAGACGCGCTCACATGCTTGTCTTGGTGGCCAGGTGGGCCCAAACGATGGTTACTGCACGCTGAGAAAGGAGGGTAAGGAAAGGACCACAGGAAGTGAGAACACACACACACACACACACACACAAACACACACACTGAGGCCCTCGTGCCCCATCAAGAGCCGAGGGTCTCGTGAGGACTCGGCCAGCGGTGATGATGCGTGCGTGCATCCGGGACCCGTCGCTGTGCACCGGCAAAGCGAAAGCCAGTTGACATCCGCTTCATACAGAGAGAGAGAGAGAGGACACAAAGGATGCACGAGGGCACCCTCCCAAAACGGTTTGTGCCCATCAACAAGGCACCGCGCATGCCAACCAACACTGCCTTGCGGCTGAGCGTGTCCATACCGCCATCCAACGTGAGCTGAACGCCACGTGACCCCAGCCCCTCACACAGGCGCCCATCGCGTCGTGTAAAGCAACGCCATCCAGGTCCTGACCGCCCATACACCAGCAGCGATACATCGCTCTCACTTCGCTGCGTCGTGGGCGCTTGACCCTGCCGCTACCGGAAGAGGACCGGCATGGGCAGGTATTGGGGGGAAGGGGCCTGCTTGTCCCCTTCACACACACACAGAGTGGGGTCACTGAGCCCTGATACGGCGCGCTGAGATGTGTCTCGTCATCAGGGCACGCCGAAAACAGTAGAAAAGTAAAGGGGCAAGGCCGAGCGATCACAGAGACACAGTCAGGAAGAGGGAGAAGAGCGTGTGACTGAGAGGAGTGGGCGGGGCGCAGGGTGTGAATGATATCTGTGATGTGCCGTTCCCTTCACCCTCCCTCTTACTCTCGAAAGGACGCCAGCGCATCCATACAACGAGGCTGCGTGAGCCCCTCGTAACGAGAGAGAGAGAGAGAGACAGGGCGGCGGTTAAAGATATGAGCGAAGAGGCGCGGGGGAGGGAAGCGGCCCACGCTGTTGCACAGACAGCCCCGACAAGGCACCGCGCTGTCGTCTCAGATCCACCAAGGCCACCACAGGCGCACCAAGTTACTCTCACACATAGAGAAACAAAGTTATGACCTCAGATGCTCCCTGCACAAGCGCAGTCGACACATGCATACACGCACCGACGGGCGAGAGGGAGAGGGGGGGGGGGAGGAAGCACATCACGAGTGGGCGATTTTTGCTTCACACCTCTTCCTTCTTCTTAATCTTGCGCAGGTTCTCCCACATGTAGTGCGACTCGTCCACAACCTTCATAGCGTATGTCTTGTCCTTGTATTCACCGTTGAAGGCAAACTTGTTCTCGACCCCGCCTTGGCAAATCTTGTACACCCGGAACCACTCGCGCAGCGCATCGAGGCAGCCGGGCAAGAACTTTGGGATGTCGTCGATGTCTTTGATGAAGCGCGCGACTGGGTCATTGACGGACATGCAGATCACCTTCCAGTCCATCTGTCCGTCGTCGATCATGCCGAGGACGCCGAGGATGCGGACAGGGTGGATTTCGCCGACGCGCATCTGGCGCATGCCGATTTCAACGCCGTCTATTGGGTCGTTGTCGCCACTGACGCCGTCCTCGAAGATCACCTCCGTGCTCTCCCACGTCTGCGGGAAGGCGCCGTAGTTCCACATCATGTCTCCGTGCTTGTAGAATCGCGGCACACCGTTCTTGATGTCCTGCTTGATGGGGTTAAACGGCTCGCCGGTGGCAATCTCAAACTTGGCGCGTGTCCACTTCGGGATCTCGCAGATGAAGTTGTAGCGGTTGGCGCGGATGTTCTCCGGCTTTGTGCGCACCGGGTCGCGCACGTAAAGCGGCACGTCGTGCCACGGACTCACGCGACGGCGTAGGCCCGTCTCCATATCCTTGAAGTAGTACTTCACGCGGTAGCTCGGGGTGAAAATCTCACCTTCGTCTTTGATTTTCAGCTGCTGCTGGTGATAAGGCACGGAGAAGTCGGCGGACACGAGAGAGAAGGTGTCCTTGGTCATCTTGGTGTCCGGGTAGGTCGTCCACCAATTCCAAAAGACGTCAAACGTGATGTGTCCGTCGATGCCCTTGAGCTCATCGAACATTTTCTCTGAGGCCTCCTGCGACATGTTGCGGCCAACATAGACGCAGAGCTCCTTGAGCTTGTTGATGTCCAAGTAGCCTACCTGTGTGACGTCGAAGGCAGAGAACATGCGGCTCATGATCCGCTTATGCAACGTTTGCGTGAGATCCTCCTTTGAGTAGGCGGCCAGGTCAAACTCGTTCACGGCCTCGGTCTTGTCGCCATCGCTATCGGCTTCTTGCAAGGTAGGGTCGCCGGTGGAGCTCTGCATGCCAAGTCCGGTGCCGAAGTGCGTCACCTGCGGAGCGCTCGGCTTGATCTCCGCGGTGGGCGACATGGCATCCGCGACGGAGGCAACGCTCCCCCACGTCTGCTTCTGATCCCCCTCGGGATTGAGGGACGAGCCGAGGTCCATCGCGTGAGCCTTACGGGCTGGATACATGTAGCGCGTGTCATCGGACATCTTGAGCCAGCAACAACACAACTAAAGAAGCGAGGGAGGGGGGGGCGGGGTGGGTGTGGAGCAGCCAAAGTGCGATGGCGTCGCTGTCCGTCCCCTTCTGCACTCTTGTGACCGAAAGTGTGTGCGCCTACTTGCAGAGGTGTATCTTTGTATGTGCGTGCCTGCACGGCACAACTCGTTTGTATACTTGGGCGAGACGGTCGTGCTACGCTTACTAATACTAGGTCTTTGTAAGGAGGGGTTCACTGCGATGTGGGCGCGGCTAGGAGGAGGAAGAGGGGGGGGGGAGACAGGAGGAGGGGGGGGGGACAGGAGGAGGAGGAGGGGGGGGGACAGGAGCGGGTGGGCTGCAGGCAAGCTGGAAAAGCGGAGCGAGAAGGCCGAGACAGACAGACAGACACACACAAAGAAACGATGAAACGAATTGGGGGGAGGAGGAGGAGGAGGAGGAAGAGGAGGAGGAGGTGCGCAGTCGGGTGGAGGGCGGCAGGGGAGCAGCGGCTTGATAGGCCAGGCGGTTTAGCGACAGAGGAGGCGTGTCTCGGCAGCCGAATATTGGTGAGACACGGCGCGCCTCTCACGCAGAGGCGCGCCCGCTTGCGCAAACGGGGAAGAGAGGTTGAGTTAACGCTGCTGCCCAGTCGCGTGTGAGCGCGCTTTACGAAACGCATTGACCTGTGTCTTCTCTCGCTCGACAGCGGCCATAAAAGAGTGGTTTCCATATTGGCAGCATCCCGCCTTGCGGGGTCGCCGCGCCTCTTCACCACCCACCAACGTAAGGAAGCGGGTGAGAGGGGGGGGGGGAGGGAGGAGGAGGAGGAAGGCCGCACGAAAAGGGATGAAGGAGGACGCTGAACAACGATGCACGGCGAAGAGGCGCGTGACCGAAGGGTACACGGCGGCGCCTAAACGAACAACGAGCCACATTTCTTGATGCTTGAGTGAGCGACGGCCCTCTTGCCTTCTCTTCATACGCACACAACAGCATACGCTTAACCATGCACGGGCCTGCGGGTGTGCACTACGTCACAGACGCACGTGCTGATGGGAGGCACTCAGGACACCTTCCATCTTCGCCACGCACTGGCGTCGCTCAGCGGCTTCGCGCCGCAGCGCGTTGAGCAGCACGAGGCGGATGGCCTGCGCCTGCTTCGAGCGGATGCCCCGCTGCAGCTGCCCAACGGCGGCCTCAAATTCTGTCATGAGACTCTCCGCCTGCGCCTCAACAGTGTCGCTGCCGCCGCCCGATGGTGACTCAGCGTGGGCCGCACTTTGTGTGCCGTACGGCTGCTGCGCCAGCACCAAAAGGCGCCTGTAGTGTTCCTGCAGCGCATCGACCTGCCGCAGCAGCTCTACCGTTGGTGCGACAGTGTCGGCTGCCGGAGGATCTGAGGTGGACTGCTCTGGGAGCTCCCTTGTCGACTGCTTTAGAGATGAAACGGCGTCGACATCCGAAGGCAAAGAAGAGGCAGCGTTCAGCCGCTCCACCGCGATAATCAGCTGACGAAGCGCAGGCGGCATGGTCGGCAGCGGTGAAGTCGCTGAGCTACCGGCCGCAGAGACCATTGTCTTGTCGGACATGTAGTACAGATGTGCCTTGGTGTTTCCGCTGCTGCGCAGGACCAGCGGTGCATGTGTGTGTGTGTGCGATTTCAGCCGAAATCATCGGGTGAGATCGTGAGAGGGAGAGTGAAGGATGGGTAGGGGGCTGGGTGGAGTGGGTAGTCGCCCATAGACAGCAGCATACGTGAGAACGGCAAGGCGCGGCCGCTGCGGGGCACATCACCCACCCCCAAGGTTTGCATGCACGCATGTGCTCGAGATTGAAGCACGTTTCGAAGGTGAATGAGAGCCAGTGCGTAGATTCGGCTCTGTGAGAGGTGATTTCCTATTGCGCAACACACAGACGCGTCTTCACCAAGAGTAACTTCGTAATCCCCATCCGCAGGTGGGTCTCTTGCAGCAGGTGAGACTAGCCAAGCGAAGAAGGGTGAGGGAAGGGGTTGTGTAGGGCGACAGTGCTCCTCGTAAACACCCACCTCGTTCGCCCTCATCACACCCACAGAAGGCGAAGGCGAGAGAGTGATATCTTGATGCGCGGCGCCCCTTTCCCTCTCTCGGAGCCTTGCGCCCGGCCTCTAGCGATACGCGGCCGCGTTGTTGTGAGCGTGGGAGGGATAAAGTGCTGCAGGTTCGAGGGAGCGTCGAAGCGGCACCCTCGCTGATGCACGAATGCGTGCGCACAACGCTCCTGTACGCGCCATAGTACGCAATTGACGTCTCTGACTGCAACCTGGAAAACTGTGTGCCCACACGCACGAATGCGCCCTCAGGTGTTGTCGGCAGCCGCGCCGCTCGCCGATTCGGTCACGGCGCCAGCGGCGGACTCGGTAGTGCGTGCCTCGCCAGAGCGGAGGAGGTCTTCCACGGCACTCATGCGACTTGAGTGAAATGGAACCTCCAGTGAGCTGCACACTTGCTGCACCTGGCGACCAGAGGATGGCGGGTACAGCACCAGCACGTCGCCCTCCGCACCCATGCGGCCTGTACGCCCTGCGCAGTGGACGAAGCACGCAGCCGAAGGGCAGGCGCCGTAGAGAATGACGTGGGTGATACCGTTAACATGCAGTCCTCGGCTGCTGTTGAAGCTACCCACGCCGACCACTAGTTTGCCCTCATTCAGCCGAGAGAGGGAGCTGTTATTCTTCACGTAGACGTCACCGTGCTGCCGGATAACCTGGTGGGCACGCACATCCTCGTAGACGTTGCCACTCCCGCGTATTGCACTGAAGGGGGCTGCCTGCTGCGTTGCGGTTGTGAGTGGGACGCGGCGGTGCGATACCGGGTTGTCTGGGCCGTGAGATTCCTTGTTGTCTGCCGAAGGGATGCTTCGGGGCAGAGCGTGCAGGGCCCCAGCAAACACCTTCGTAGATGACAGCGCGCCCGGGGCGATGCGGCGCATCTCTCCTTCCACCTCCGCGGACGTGAGCAGTGTGCACACCTCGGCGACGCGTTCGTCTTCGGTAAATATCAAGATGCGCGCGTCAGGTCGCTGTGTGCAGATTAGCTGAAGGGACAGTAAGAGGCACCGCTCCAGCGGATACGCCCTTGACGCACCAAAGAAGTAGAACTGAATCGTCGGCGGAATCGTGTGCTCCACGAAGCTTGTTGTCAGCCGCACCGTGCGGTCGTTGCGTGTCCACGTGTTCAGTGTCTGTGCTGTGACGCCGTCGACTGTCGCGCTGGCTGCCACAAGCTGTGCTGGCACCTCTTCTCGCCTGTTGCGGAAAAGCCGGTCCACAAGGTTTGCACCGCTTAGTTGCTGCCGCCCGTACACAACGTTGGCGTGAATGATCATGTCCGCCTCGTCCAGGACGACGCAGTCCACCTTGCGCCGCAGCTTTTCGCCAAGGATAGAGGGGCTTAGGCGCACAATTTCAGCCACGCGCTGCGGCGTCCCGACGAGCACGTGCGGCTGAATGTTGTGCAGCTTGGCGAGCTGTGCCTCGAGAGGGATGCTGTCGATGGCGACCTGCACCACCTGCGACGTGCATCCACCGAAGTGTCGCAGCCACTTGTCGTACTGCAGGGCCAGCTCCTCGGTGGGCACCAGAACAACCGTGTGGAGGCGGTAGTTCAGCTGGTCGCGGATGATGCGGTTGGCGAGGGCCAGCGCAATGCCAAAACTCTTGCCTGTCCCGGTCTCTGAGTGCGCAATGACGTGCTTTCCTTTGAGCAGCAGCGGCACCAGCGCACCCTGCAGCGCTGTCAGCTGACGAATGCGCAGCCGCTTGAGAGCCAAAACCAGCGGCGCCGCGAGCCCAGCCGCACTTGGGGAGGTTTGCGCGTAGTAGAGCGGGTGCGCCTCGTTGAGATTGTCGATGCTGGTGTGCTGTGAGGAGCTCAGCATCTGCGCAGCACCGAGGCGCAGCTGCACCGTTTGATGCTGCTGCGAGGCACCGGTGGCACTCGACAAGGAGGCGTCGTTGTTCCTATTTTTTATGTAGAAGTACCGCTGCGACACTGGAAGATTGGCGGCGTGCTTCGCGCCGGCATCCTGGTGCAGGTACGAGTCAAGCAGCTTGGCAGCTGACCCGCCGTACTCTACCCGCACGCCGGAAAGGTACTTGAGCAGCCCCCGTCTCGAGTGGCGCTGCATCACGGGCACACGCTTGCTTCACTTCCCACAAGAGGGGTGAAAACGTGCGCAGCGACGATGGTGGCGACGCACACACGCGTGCGTGTGTATGCAGGGGGTGGGGGCGGAGAGAGACGGGAAGGCACATAATCAGAGAATCGGGAGAGCCGCGTGAGGGCAAGGGGTACACGCCGCTCAGGTACACGAGCGCCATCTTTGGGCTGCACCTTTGTGGACACCGCAGGCCGCGCCCGCTTTCTCTTCGCGAGAGAAAACATCGCAGTCCCTTGCATGACGCAGCTGCACTTTCCGTACTTTTCACTTTACGTGTGCCGCTGCGCTTCGTGTTTGAGCACCGTCTTTAGTCCTTAACGCCCGGCGCATCGAGGGAAATGAACACACCGAGACGCGCCGCCAACACCAATATGCAATACAGCGGACCCGCCAACTCGATGGGCGCAGACGCTGTACCCCGCCACGGGGCATGGCTGATACACGACGTCGAGAAAAGGGAAAAAGCCGGGGTGAGAGTGAATGGGGAAAGAGAGAGCGGAGCAGCGTGACGTGGCCAGGTGATGCACCGGAACCCTTGAAACCCTCTCTGCCAGACAGACATGCCTTCCCCTACCCCCTCACACACACCGCCACCGCCACTGATGCGTGTACACATGTGTGCGCGCACCTCACCGTACTCGCTGTGTGAATGCAGCTCTCCCACACTTCATTCCCCTTGCCTCGCCCTCTCCCCCGCTACGTCGCACACGACACCGACGCACCTGTGCGATGTCATGCCTATGTTTCTTCCTCACGCTACACGCTGATGTGTGAGGCGCTGAGGACGGGGTTCATCCACAGCCCGTCGCCGAGGTGGTGGATGTTCTCTATGCACGGTCCTTTATTCTTTTCCTTGATTTCATCCGAGGACATGAGCATGGTGCCCACCGCCACCGCATGCTCCTTGCCCTCCACGTAGACAGCAACCACCTCCCCCTCCTCCGTGCCGTCCGCAACGATGCCACCGGCAGAGGTCAGGCCTTGGCACATGACGTTCGCACCAGAGATGACATAGCGGCAGCCGCCAATGTCTACCTGGTGCCTCGTCAGCATGAAGGGGTACTTGTGCAGCAGCTTCAAGTGCGGTAGGTATGGCCCACCGTGGTGATTGAAGAAGAGCACCTCGGGCTGGGAGCTGACGAGGGTGATGCAGTGCACCTGACCCTGGCAGCGGATGATGAAGATGTCCGACTTCTTGGGCAGAATCTCTTCCCAGTACGCCTCTAGCGCGGGGTACTGCTCCGCGAGCTCCTCGCGCACCTCCTTCTGCTCTTTATGGCTACTGCTCGCGATCTGAGCCACGTTCTCGAGCGTGAACTTCTTGAAGAGGCTGGCCGATGTCGTCATCGCGAAGTTGCCGGCGTGTGTGATAGGATCGTGCGCTGTGTGAGGGTGGTATACATATATATATATATATGTATATGTGCGTGTGTGTGTGATGCCTCTCTATGTATATGAGCACGGGCGTGGAGAAGGCCCCCCCCTCAAAAAAAAACAAAGAAAATAGCGGGACAGATGACGGAGAGGGGAGATGGGCTACACGGTGATGACACGGCAATAACAGGAGCGAACGCACGGCATGTCAGGCAGCACGCGCGCGGGAGTCGACCCCATCTGCAGCCAGGCATCGCCGTCGATGCACCCAGCTAGCCGACCAAGAGGCTAAAAAGGCCAATTGAAAGGAAGCAATCCTGGCCCATGCTTGCCCCATCCTTGCGCCAGCTCTCGCTGCGCCACCTGCGAGTGTGCGTGTGTAGGACTGCGCGAGGTCGGTCTGCCATTCTGGCCTGCGTCTTCTAAGCAGCTCTTTCAAGACATGGGCCACACGAGGTGCGCCGTCGATCAATATCCTCTCTATGCCCCGAGAGCAACCTGGGCGTGAGCATGGCGGAACAGTAACAGCGAAAGCCACCGTCACCGCTGCTACCCTTCCCCCCTCACGCGGCTACGCTGAGGTTCATCTATGCGTCTTTGCCCGTCCCGCGGCCTCTTCCTCCTCCAAGAGCGCCTGGAGTTGTGCGCGTGTCTCTCGCAGCATCTGCGATGAGCCGTAGGAGCTGCCTTCACTCACGTCAGAACGTGTCGAGAAGTGCAGGCTGAGCGTGCGGTTCGCGGACGGGTGCGTTGGCGCTGCGGGCTGCACTACGAAGGCCGCTGCTGTCGGGGTCTTGTTAGGGTACATGGGAGGCGGCGAGGACGGCTTCGCGAGCACCCGAGCGTACGCGTGACTGACTTCGGCAACGCCATCCGCCGTGCCGTCGGACCTTTGGGAGGATCCCGATGACGAGTCTGACGAGGAGCTGTCCAGCGGTAGGAGGTCCACGTCGACGTCTCGCTCATCTGCGTCATCTGCTCGGGAGACGACGCTGCGTGGCCCGTCGCTGCCGGTGCCTAACGGCGCTGCAGCGGTGCCGTGCTCGCTGGTGGGCGGCGTGCGAAGAATATCGGGTGAAAAGTCCGGCAAAGGCGTTCGCGTCTTCGAGCCGCCATCGAGCACCTCACAGCCTGTCGTGGAGTGGCACAGGGCCGTGCCGGACATCACGAAGGAGTTCAAGAACGAGGCCGGCGGCGAGCTGTCGATGGACGGCGTAAGAGGCGACGCGGAGGTCTGTGGAGGCTGTGAGAGCGGCTTCGAGTCGTTCGTTGGCGGGGCGTTGGCCAGGGTTACAAGCGCGTTGCCGGCGTGTTGGCAGGGCGCCGGCAACGCTGCGGCAGCGGAGTTTCTCACACTCGACGACGCCAACACCGGAGAAAACGGGGCAAGCTGCGCGTGAGGGTCGGAGGCGTCGCTTGTGGCGACCGGCATTGCAACCGTTCTGAGAGCAGGCGACGGTGTTGCGTCCTTCAGCTGCTTGTGCACCGCCAGCTCCGCACCGAGACTCCCAAGCGCGGCCTGCACCTGCGCCATCAGCGCCTGCTGCGCCTCTGCGGTTTCTTGTATCCATTGCTGTGTGGCGGCACGCACCATCTCCTCGACGCGTGCCGCGACTGCGCGGGAGTACGCGACGACTTCTGTCGTGACACCAGCGGTGAGTCCCGCAAAAAAGGAGTCGAGCTGCGCTTCCGTGACTCGCTGTGTGGCTGCGGCAGGCAGGGCCGCTGCCGGCTTGCTCGGGTGCTGGGCCGCCGGCATCAGCTCCTCCTTGCTTGCGATGCCCCTCTCATCGGCCGTCGCCCTTGCAGCGGTGGGAGAAGCATGGTTAGAGGCCCACACGGATGCCCTCTGCTCCTCGTGGATGATGTAGCGTACCAAGGTGCGCCAGTCCAGGAAAGGGGGCGGCGGAGGATCAAGGCTGTCGCAGGGCTGGGGTACGTGAGAGTGTGTTCTGGCGGCGACCTCGGCGGACAGACAACTGTCGCCGTACGAGGTATCGCTTGTTAAAGAGGCGATGCTGTCTCTGTGCGCATCTGCGTTGTCCGTGGGAAGCCGAGAAGAGTCGTATACGGTGGTAGCTTTCGTTGTGCGGTGCGTTGGCGCAGATGCGTGCCGATTGCCAGCTGGACGTTGCTGCGACTCTCGAGGTGGAGGCAAGCGCGGTGCTGACATCAGCGGCGCCGCCACCGCCCGCGCGCACAACGCCTTCTCCAGCTTGGCAACGAGCTGGGCGTTGCGGCCCCGCTCCTGCTGCAGCTGCCGCTCCTGCCGCTTAATCGTCTTCTCCATCTGCGCAAGGGAGGTGCGAAGGTTTGCCGTGCCGAGCGAGAGCATGCCCCGATCCTTATGCAGGGCTGCCATCTCGCCCTCTAGCGCGTGATAGCGCTTCTCCAGGTTCTCGAGCTGCTGCGCCGACACCCCCTTCGCGACGTGCGTCGCCTGCACTTCGAGCAGCTTCTCCTTGAGAATGTTTTGCGACCACAGTGAGAACTGCAGACATGCTTGAAGCACCTGGACGAGCTGAAGAATGTCGGTGTCGTTGTGCTCGTGGATTTTGTGCAGAGAGACGTCGCAGTCAGAGAGAGCAGAGATCAGGTTCGCCATGAAGGGGAGGTCGGGTGCCTCGTGACGCAGCCCCGGGATGCTGACGCGGCGCACATGCGGCCATGGCAGTGGGTTGGTGAAGGCTGTCACGTAGCGGAACTGCTGCAGGTCGTGCACCAGCGTGGAGTTCATTGCTACGGTGGCCGTGCTGAACGCGATCGGGGTGACTGTAGTGGCAGAGAAGCGCAAGCAAGCAGAAAAGACGCGGTGTCGCAAAGCCTACGTGGGCGATGCGCAGAGCGTGCCGGCGTGCCGGTGGGCGGCGGCGGTGCCGGGGAGTCCGTGCAAGTGAGGAAGATTCGAGCAGACCAGAGATACTGAGAGCGACGCGACAAGGGGGCATTCATCTTGGCGCCTGTGCGTTCCGTGGGCGACCTCCGTGCCCGTAGGAGCGGGGCGTTCAGCCGGGCTACATGGGCAGTGCATGCACTTTCACGCTGCCCAGAGGCAGCGGAGGGGGGAGAGACCCACACCAACGCCCTCTCTCGCGTGCCGCGTGGATCACGGGAGATGTTGATGCATCGCATGGGCAACGGCGCAAAGAACCGAGCGGGCGTAAAAAATTGCAGCAAGAGAAGAGAAGCACACACGTTTTTGAGCAGATGAGGACGCACGTGCGAGGTCGTCGACAGCGACAATACCAGTGACAAGACACAGGCGGCGGTAAGCGTAACCCATGTTGACTGGTCACACGGCCCATGTGAGGGCCGACACGCGACACCGGAATCGCCACAACTGTGCGGCAGCTACTGCTGTGACCCCTTCCCAAAGACACTGGCTCTGGCAACGACGCCCTTGCCCACCGCTTGGAAACCCTTCGCCACAGCCTTGCCGGCGCCTTCGATGCCAGCTAAGATCTGTGGCTGGCTCGCCTTGTAAGCCTGCTCCTTCGGATCGATCCACTGCCGCACCTCCTGCGCTGCAACCGCCGCGTTGAGTGGGAAGCGTTGTGCCCCACTGATACCCGGCAGAAGCTCACCAAGACGGCGCTGCCACAGAGGGACACCCATAGTGCACTGCCTCTCGTACTCCTCGATGGCTTCTTTCCATATACCAAAGTCGCGCGCACCGTCTTGATAGGCGTTTGTGATGGCTGTGTGCAAGCTGGACTGCATGAGAACTCCTGCTCGCGTGATCGCCGTTCCCACGACACTGCGCACGACGGTGCTCTGCAGGACAGAGCTCAGCTTGGGAATCATCATGAGAATGTACTCCACGCAGGACGCGAAGGCCTCACCGTTATCTTTTCTGTTCTGTCGGCGCGCCTCGACCTGCGCCTTCCAGTACGACATGGAGTCTACGGCCTGCAGCCGCGCCTCGACCTCCTTCATGATCGCTGAGAGCAGCCGCTCAATCCCGAGCTGCAGAGACTTGGTGAAGAACTTGACGCAGTGTGCCATCAGCTTCGGTGCTCCCATTGTCTGCGCCTTCTCGCGCTCGTAATCACATTGCCAGTGCAGCATGTACTGCTGCTCCGCGCACGATATGAGCACTGGCATCATGGAGCAGCTCGTCACGTAGACTGCGAGCTGCAGCACGGCTCGCGCATCGATGGACATGAGCTGACCCTGCATCGACTCCGCCACTGTGCGGAAGAGCACTGTCAGATACTTGAGCAGCATCTCATCCACGTTGTTCAGCTCCGACTGCATCACGACGGTGGACGTGTCGGTGATGATGGTGGAGTAGCACTGCGTAAGAAAGCCGAGAACGCACTCACCGATGCGCGGCACGACAGCACTGTAGGGCAGCGTTAGGGCGCCACTAGTGTAGGCGCTTGGGATACTCAGCTCCAGAGACGTGCACCTGTGGAAGCAGAAGCGCGCAACAAGCTCGGCGTATTGCGCGGCATCCGTGGCCACGGCGGGGGCAAACGTATCGCTCATAATGAGCTGCATGCAGTCGACACAGGCCCGCTGCAGCCATGAGCTGATCAGCTGGTCGCTTGCCGTCTCCATCGCGCGCATAAGGGGCAGGTTGCTTAGCTCGACACATTTCACGTTGTCAGCGGCACAGCGGATGAGCGACTGTAGTACCTGGACCTGCTGGACAGCCTCGCTTGTCTCGCTAGGGTTTGCCAGCAGGACCTGCAGCACCTTGAGGGCGTGCTCGGCAATCTTGGCAGAGAGGCTGGCCCACAGCTGGATGATCTCGGCCCGGGAGCGAAGGTGCGGCGAGGTGCCGCCGTAAACTATGTCCTCGATTAAAATGAACCCCATGGCGGTGGCGCAGTACTCGCGGAACTTGCTGAACACCTCGGCAGGCGACAGGTTCGCCAGCGTCAGCGGACACTCCAGCAGATCAGCGCGCGCCTGTTGCCACCGGCCCTCTGTGTAGTACTTGTCGAGGTACTCCTCGCGGTGCAGCTCTATGAAGACGGCTTGGATTCCGGCACCGTTGGACACCGCAGTAATTGCCTCCGCCTCGGCGAACGGCGCCAGTTTCAGCTGCGCTGGCACGAACTCCTCGTTCAGCCACCACTGCTCGCTTGCCTCGGCCATGACGAGGTGCAAGGAAAGGCGGCCGGCGGTCACGGTGCCTTGCCACTCCATCGCAGCCTTCCCAATGGGATACGCCTTGTCCCGCAGGACACGCAGCCAGTTGTTGAGATGCTGCACGGCGTAGCTGAAGACATCCTGCATGAGTGCCGGGATGCGAACATGCAGCACGTACTCGCCAATGGCGTACTCGCTAAGGGGTGCGGCCAGGCGAATCAGTTCACGCAGCGTGGCCACCGCCCCAACGAGCTGCTGGCGCTGCGTCTGTGACTCCGCCGTCTCGAGGTGCTCGGCGACGGCGATGGCTTTGGAGAGAAGGCCGTGTACCTGCTGCAGGTTGTCGCGGGTGCTGCGTGACAAGAGGAGGCTGGAGGTAGCCTTCTTCATGTTCACGACAGCGGAGCGCACGAGGGCAGTGGCGCCGCTGAGCTCCTCACCTACAAGCTCGGCGTCCCGCTCAGAGATGCTCACGCACTGCTGTGCGGCGTGGATGAGGGCCGGGTAGTGATGCTCGCACAACGCCTCCACCTGACCTTCGTTCTCTTTGATGAAGACGCCCAAGTCCCGCAGCAGATCCTCCTCCTCATGCCGCATGTACGCGTTCTTGAGCGCCGTGTAGTCAGCAAACTCGCCATCCACAAGGGATGTGATGGCGATGTAGCGCGATGGGGACATGTGCAGCCCCCCCTCGGAAACCTTCGTTTTGCGCCCTCCGTCTCCCTGCTGAACCGCTGCACGAGCGGCTGCCGAGGCGAGTGTCGCGGATATGGACGTACCGCCGCCGTCCCCGTCTTCGCTATCAGAGGAGCTGCCGGAGTGGGCGTCGTCTTCGTTGTCGCCAAGGTAGCGGCCCCCATCAAGCGCAATGCCACGCTCCTGCTGCTCCAGCACCGCCGCCGTGCGCTGCGCACTTTCAACGAGGTACATTATACGCTCCTCCACCTCCGCTGCCTTCAGCGCCGATTTCGTCTCCAGTGTGACCGTGCTGAACCTGTTGACAGCGGCGTCCGTCGTCTCCTTGTGGGACTGCGGCGTTGCTTTCATGGCGTGCGGGTCAAGCGAGGTGAGGGTGATCTGGTCCGACCGAGCCGTCACCGACAGCTGCCGATTTGCCCACACCGCATACAACTTGAAACCTTTACTCTTGACCATGTAGGTATAGTACTTGGTGCTGAACAGAAAGACGTGGCACCGGTCGCCATGGCGCACGAGGACGAGCGGATCCTCGGTGGAGAAGAGGACGCGAGGGGCATCGCATCGGTCACGCAGCACCTTGTAGATGCGACGATCTTGCTTGGTAGGGGCCGCGTCTTCCATTGTGCACGAAGTAATGACGAAAGACGAGCGGATAGACGCGGACACGAACGACGTCCGTTCGCGTGCGCGAGTGGCTTTGAGGCTTTCAAGACTGAAAAGTGAAGGATGGACACAGGCCGGGTCTAAGGCAGCGGTGCAACGAGAGTCGAGGCGGATGAGTTCTGCACCTCCCGCACTGTTGGTCGGGCGGAGTTGGGAGGGGGGGGGCGCATGCATGCGCATGAGGCAGTCAGCGGACGGGAAGGGGTTGAGGAGGCTGCGTATTCATGAAGTGCAGAGGTGCGCGCAGATGCTCGAAAGTGCTCACCAAGCAACTGGTGAGCTCACAGACATGAACACATACGCAATGCTGTGCCAGTAGCCGCGCGAGCATCACTGTATGGATGCGGTTGGAGGGTGGGGCCCGTTTGTTGGATGAAGGGAAGGGGTGCACTTTCCATCTTTCATTGGCTCGCTGCGGCACATCTCAGAGGGCAAGAGGACGGACGCGGATATCACGTCGTCGCTGCCAGACCCGACCCCCACACGAGCAGACGACGCGGTCTGAGTTACCTGAGAGCACAACGAAGGGAGGGAATCAAACAAGAGGAAACAAACACGAAGCCCCGCACCGCGGGCGAGGGACACCAAGAACAACAACATACGCAGGCGACGTGGATGGGGAAGAGGCGCCAACGCTGAAAACAAGGGTGAGAAGACTCCCTTGTTGTCGTTCTCCCTCCCCTACGCCCAGCCACAAGTCATCTCACGTCCTCCCAGCCGCCCTTGCATGCCCGCTGACACAAGCACGCACGTACACGCAGGTACGCTCCGTGCGCCCACCACTGCCGCAATGCACTTGGAGAAGAGGAGAGAGCGTTCGCACGCATAAACCGTGCGAACGCTTCGTCGACAAGGCTGCTGCCCGCTTCGTGGTGCCCCCCCCCCCCCCCCGCCCCGCCCCCACCGGTGATGTGGGAGAACGAGAAGCAACGCAACGCACGCACGCTTCGCGCTCATACAATCGCTGAGCGGTGCCACGACGACTCTTTACGACGAGTGCGCGAAAACAGCAAAAAAAAAATAAAGATGTGTGAGTACAGAGAAATGTTTGCTTGCGGCTCAGCGTGTCCATACCGCCATCCAACGTGAGCTGAACGCCACGTGACCCTGGCCCCTCACACAGGCGCCCATCGCGTCGTGTAAAGCAACGCCATCCAGGTCCTGACCGCCCATACACCAGCAGCGATACATCGCTCTCACTTCGCTGCGTCGTGGGCGCTTGACCCTGCCGCTACCGGAAGAGGACCGGCATGGGCAGGTATTGGGGGGAAGGGGCCTGCTTGTCCCCTTCACACACACACAGAGTGGGGTCACTGAGCCCTGATACGGCGCGCTGAGATGTGTCCCGTCATCAGGGGAGTACAGAGATGCAATAGAAACACTAACGCAAGGGCACAGTGCGATACAGGTTATGTAACAACTCAACCACAACGCCCAACTTCTGCGGCTGTTTGCACGCAGGCATATGCTTTGCGGCTGTGTGTGTGTGTGTGAACTCTTCTGCGCGAAGGGCGGCATGAGCGCTCGCTCAGAGACACACATGCATGCACACACGCATCCTCCAACACCGGCATTCCTGCTCGCTTCCATTATCAGCCAAAAAAAAAGACACAAAGCAGCAACAAATAAAAGTCTAAGTGGGAACAACACACACACACACACACACACGCATATCTATATATATATATATAGATACACACATGCATACATATATACATGGATATATATATTGTAGGGTGCAGGCGAACGCAGAAACGGGAGGGGAGGGAAGGGGAGGGGGGGGGGAGCGGGGGAAGAGATCTACACCGTGGATACGTCGAGGCACCCAACCGAAGCCACACGCCAAAGCCAACAACAACAGCCAAAGGGCACGAAGTGAGTTTTGAAAGAACGAAGGAGAAAAAACGCCTGGGGACGGATGTTGTCCGCTGGCAGGCGGTGTCATCCGCCGAACCGCCTGCCTTGCCGCTGCACTCCCTTCCTCTCAACACGGAGATATCAACACAGACAGCCGTATGTGCAGACTCACCGCACCACACCTTCCTCTATTGCTGCTTGGATGCAACGCCTGTGCGCATGATTCCTCACTGCACCCGCCTTTGTCAGCCGGGATCCTACATGCAGAGGCGCAGCAGGATGGAGGGGGAGAGGCGAGCCGCCTTCCATCTCCGCTACCGTCGTCATCATTGCATTGAGGTCTGAGGTAGAGTGGCAGGGAGGCGGCGACCGTTGCAGTTGTAGCTGCGTTGCCGATACGATCGCTGCCGCAAGCTGTCGGCACGCATCGGCAGCTGCGGCTGGTGCTGTTTCTACGGCTGCGCGTTCGTCGTGGTCGGTGCGATCTGCATCTGCAGGGGTGGTATCGGCGGAGCAGAGGCTGGATAGGGCCTCTGAAAGGCCAGTCGACGTTGCGGCTCAGTCGACTGCGCGACCTTTGGCTTCTTCTTGCCGCAGCAGCACGGAAATAGGCAGCTGAACATGGCGGACCAGCAACTACGGAAGCCAGCACAAGGAGCAGAGCAGCAGCTGCACCTACTGCCTCCACACCCGCAACAGCTGTCCTCGCCGTCGCTGCCCACGTCGCCCGGGGGTGGCATGTCGCTCGCCCTCATATGCGGCGGCGGCGGAAACTCCACGACCAGCTCGTCTTCGTCGCTCCTTAACGCGACTGGAGGCGGTGCTGAGAGCTCGGCAGGGATACGGGCCGGAGAGTCGCCTTCTCCATGTGTTGACTCCACGGCGAAGGGGGGTTCAGAGTCTTCGTGCGCATCTTGAATGCGCACGGATCGGTTCCGAGAATTTCGCTGAGGGCCGCGCTCGCCAGCACCGGTTGCTCTGGAGGGAGTTGCAACGTGGGCGGCGCCGCCGCCGTATGGCACGTACGCATCGCGTCCCGCCTTCGTACTCGTTGGCGCCGCCGACAGTCGCTTGTCCGCATCAACACCGGCTATGGTCGCGCTCGCAGCTCCCGGCGCTAGCACGGTCGTCATCTCCGGCGACACATACTCGGAGCAGAGCAAGCTCTTAAACTCATGGTGCGAGAGTGGCACAGGGCTGTTGGAGGCGTACCAGAGCGCTGGCGGGCTATCCTGTCCTTTATGTGTCAACCTCTGTGGTGGGGCATTGCATGGCCAGTTGGCCACTGCCCACGGCTGCTTTTTGGCCCCACCTTGGCTGTACTGCTGCACTGGGTTGCCGAAGATGAGCTGCCGCTCATCGACGGCACGAGAGGCGGGGCTCGGTGGCGGCGGCAGCAGCTGCAGCGGTGCGCCGATGGACTGCTGCCGCTGCACTGGCTGCGAGTTTCCGGCGGGAGGCGAGGCAGCCCTGTCTTGTCGCTTCGCGTTCGGCGAAGGATCATTCTCTAAGGCTGAGTCACCGTCCGTCTCGGACTGGTGCGTCGGAACGTGCGAACGACTGCGGCGACGTCGCACCTTCACCTTCATGCGGCGCCGCTGCGCCAGCTCATTGTAAGTAGCGCGACCACCTTTTAAGGGTCTGCTCGCCGCCGGCTCAGCGGTCTCCGCTGCCTTCTCCTTTGCCGGTACGGCCGAGCCGCCTTGTCTCTGCTCGTCATTTGCAGCTGTGACGGCACCTTCCGCCGGTGCGCTAGCAGCGAGCACCTGATTCTCTGTCTTTCCGGCATCGATGGCGAGCGACTGCGCCGGCACCCTTTCCGACAGAGCACGCACTCTTGCGCTGTCGGTCGGAGTTGGCGGAGGGGAGCGCGTGAGAAGGTGGCCCTCTACGGGAAGGCTGTGCTCCAGCAACGAGTCCACCTCGGCGCTCGTCCCGCGCAGCTCCACTCTTTCACTGGCAGTTGGCGCCGCGGCCGCGATGAACGGCGTAGTCGCCGGTGGCGCCGTTTCCGGTGAGCCACTTGGCTGGCTTGTAGGGGCTGGTGGCGCATCCCCAACGATGACGAGGCGCTCTTCGCATCGAGCATTGGCGGCAGCGGCGGTGGCGGGCGTGGGTGGCGGTGCGACGATCCGACTCAGCAGCGGCGCCACCCCATTTCTCGACAACGCGCCCTCGTAGGAGCGCAGATACGTCAGTGCCCCTGCGTCCGTCGAGGCACCGCTCGCCGGTGGAGCCTTGTATGTGCGCCTCAGGAACTCCTCCAACGCCGGTGTCGTGTCTGTAAGATCGATAAGCCGCTGCATCTGCCGTATTGCGTCGTCTTCGACCCCAAAGCGATGCGGCTGGGACGACCGACGTTGAACCTCCGCCGCGAAGTTCCGCTTCTGCTGGAGAAGCCGTAGCTCCTGCTCCTTCAGCTGCGCCTCCTTGCTGAGAATTGCTCTGCACGCCGCTGCTGCGGCGATTTCCTCGTCCTGCGCAGCTATGATCGGCTTCGCAGCGACGCGAGAGCGCGCGTTGGCGTGCCGTTGGAGATGCTTCTGCGTCTTGCGCGGCTGTGCATGTCTTTCATGCGAGGAAGTGCGACTGCTGCCGCAGGTGGACTTCGACGAAGTCGAGCTGCTGCTGGTACTGGACGTCGTCGCGCTCCCTCTTTCCGAGTCGGAAGGCTCGTACGAGCCACTGCTACTCGATGAGCTGGACGAGGTGGTGGTGGAGCTTGCAGTACTATCGGTGCTCGAGGTCGAGGACGCACGAGTCGTCGCCGTGCTCGTCGCGTTGCTAGAGGTGAAGCTGGCTGATCTCGCACGGTGCTTGCGACGGGGCTTCGAGTAGTGCTTATGCTTGCGTTTTGCATTCTGAGACTCCGAACGATGTGGTGGTGGCGGAGGTGGCGGTGGCGGTGGCGGTGGCGGCGGAGCGCTCCGACGTGAGGGCAGCTTTGGTGAGGGAGGATCATCGTTGAAGTACCGCCGTGGCGGGGGCGGGTCGTATGTGCTTTGGTAAGCATCATTCCACTTGCGAGAGTACTGCGGCGCGTAGCGCGAGCGGTAGTGATCTCGGCTGCTGCCACCGGCGCGCCAGCGATCGATGTCATCTAAGTCCATACCGCCGGTGTCTCTCGCAACTGAGCAGCACTGTGCATCGCGAAAGAAATGAATGAGGAAAGGGCAGCGGGGATAGTTGCAAGGGAGAAGAGGCTTTAGGCAATCATGGCCAGCGATAACTGAAACGCAAGCGGGCAGGGACACGAGGCGAGTAGGAGCGTGAAGGACGTCACCGCCAAAGATGAAAAAGAAGCCGTCCCCATGCGCTGCCCTTTAGTACCTCATTCCAGCGAAGGAAGCGCGTAGTAACGCTCCTTCAAGCCAGGCGAGCCGCTGGCTTAGTGTGGGAGGTGTCTCAGGACGGCGCCGACCGCACAGCACCGTGGCAGGCCTCTCCCTCACCAGCGTTTTTCTCCTTCCCTTATGCGTATTTACGCTTATGCCGTCTGTTCGCCACGCCCAACCAATGCGCATCAACACGCACGCGCACAATGCTTGGCAACACCGGCATCCATGCTTGATAGCAAAACAGAACTGAA
The DNA here is from genome assembly GCF_000002725.2 of Leishmania major strain Friedlin. NCBI lineage: Eukaryota > Euglenozoa > Kinetoplastea > Trypanosomatida > Trypanosomatidae > Leishmania > Leishmania major. Next base: position 36,585 of record NC_007252.2, on the reverse strand, counting down.
CTAAGAAAGAGAAGGGCGCTCGCATGTCGTGCGAGTACCGCGTTGCATCTACAAGAGAGAAATATAACCGCAGTCAGCACATCGGCCGTCGTGTCGCCTTCGCCGTCCATGGCCGCTATACGCAGGCCATCGCGCTCGTCCAGACAATGACCTTCCGCCACCGTGCAATCGAGCTTAACGCACACCGAGTCATCGACGGGTGCCTTCTCATCTCGTTCCGTTTCCTTGTCCATCCAGCTGCGCCACTACCAGCAGCGAGCGGCCACCTCTCCGACAACGCCTTCACGCGGTGATTCTTCGTTCGCACAAGGAGTCCGCCGGGCACGCCCGCACACGTCATGTTGCGTCAGGACGAGGTATCCGGCTCCATCCAGATACGGGCACGGAAGGTTTTGTACAAGTCGCGCACCAGTGTACGGAAGTCGAGTCGGTGCATGGATTGGTAGTAGAAAGTCAGCTTGCGACGGTCAAATTGGTACTCGGCGTCTACGATGCGCATGGGCAGCCCGCTCTCCTGCACCTTTTCCTGCGCCACCTCCACGGCGCGCGTCTCAAGCTCTGTCTGCACACCCTGCAGCTGCGTCACCTCGAGCACGCTCGCGACACGCAGAACCTTGCCTACGCCCTTGTCGCGGTTCTCGCCAAGCTGGTGAGCCTCCGCGTCCCTCCACGAGTGCGTGACGAGCCCAATGTCCTCTCCTCTGTCGCCACCGACCACGACGTGCTCGCCCGGGGCTACGTAGTAGGGAGATTCATACTGCAGTACGCGCTTGCGCTTGAACTCCACCAGCACCTGACAAGGCCCGTTGCAGTCCTCCGGCGGTGTGGAAGGGGCTCTCACCGACTCCGCGTTGGGTCGCCGGCGCCGCTCTGCCTCCTCCTCGGGGTTGAAGGGCGGCATCGATGCACCTTTGTTGATTACTTCGTCGAGCAGGTGGTCATAGTTGAGCTGGCCACGGCTGATGGGCGGCGAGGCCATCGGTGGTGAGCCGCTATTGTTGTCATCCGATAGGTACATGTGACGAGGCGGGGTGATCATCGCATCCACATGCGCGCTGAGCGTCGGGGCTCCCGGGTCAAGGCCGAGGCGCTCCTGCAGCTGTCGCAGCTGCGCAGTGAACGCCGCATGGCTCGCTTGCAGATTGGACGACGACTGGTGATACCATCGATCCACGGCGCTTTGGATCTCGTCCACATCCTGCCCCAACAGCGATGTGTTCATCATCCGCCTTTCCTGGGGCGTGTGTGTTGCCGTGCAAACGTGTTTTGCAGGTGTGCAGCAGGACGTCACGCACAGAAAACGGAAGCGCGGCCAGAGGCGGTGCGAGCGTGCAGGCAGCGAGCAGGTGTGCGCGGCAGACAATGCCCTCCCACCAAAACAAAAAAAGCGGGTGATGCGATCAATGGGCGGGAGCAGCACCTAATACGGGATAAGCGATGCACACGCGCAGGGAGGGGAGTTGAGGGGGATGGAAGTCTGTGCGAATGTGGGTAGGAGGGTGCGCGGAAGAAGAAGGGACCACTCGGTTGCACTCACATCTTCCGCCGGCGGAGAACACGGAACGTCCACGTGAGGGGCGAAGACAAAAGACAGGGGAAGGGGCACCGCCCAACATACATGCGTAAGGGTGAGGCGTGGAGGAGAAGAGCGTCATGGCTTAGTAAAGACATGGCGCAGCAGCGAAGGAGGGAGGGCGGTGGCTCCTCTCGGCAGTGAAGTCGAGCCGCAGGCAAAACACGAGTCGTGCGTTGTGGAGATTTTCTACTGTGTGCCAGACACGCACGCAGCAGCATATGCGCTCGCGCGTTTCACCCACTGAGGAGCCTGTGCGACAACGTCGACCGCCTCATCGCTTGGTTTGAGACTGGTGTACCTCTCTCGCCTTGCAGCGCGACGCAGGTTGCTATGGTCTCCTTCTTTTCTCCGTGACCTTACCGGTTGCAGTCCCTTCTCCCCCCCCCCCACACACACACACGTGCACAAGAGCAACACAGGTGCGCAGGTGAATCTAAGCACATTCGGTGGCATCCACCGTGGTATGTGTTCTTCGGATCGCACTACTGCAGCGTCTATGGCTGCACCACGGCTATGGCACTGAAGAAAGACGAGGAGGTGCACTTCCGCGTGCGTGAGTTTCAACCTGTTCAGCTGTTGGCTCGCCTCTCGCCCACAGCTGCGGCACACACCTGGCAGAGGCGAAAGGGGAGAACAAATAATCAAGGCACAATGACATCAGGCGGGCGGTGATGGCAATGGTGAGGGCAGCGACACATCTGCCTACCAGGCTGTGAGTGGATCGCTGTCCTTGTCGGAGACCAGCACGGTAGTTCCCTCTAACTTTGCCTGCAGCGTGCGTTGCAACACCGCTTTAAGAAAGCCGCGCTCGGTGTTTGTGTGCTCGCAAAGGATGACCGCCTGCCCAGCTGCCGTGGCGGCCAGCACATCATGGTGGCTCATCTCACCCGAAAGCAACACGTGCACTGGGAGGCGCAGCAGCCGAAACACACTGGTGCCGCTACCGGCACACAGGGCTACTGACGATACCTTGTGAGACGGTTCCCATGAGTCTGGCAGCGCCACTCGCACCGTGGCCAGGCCCAGCTGCTGCTTCAGCGACCCCACCATAGAGCAGAACTCCACCTCCTCCTTTAATTTGACAAGGCGGCCCATTCCGGTGGCCTTCGTTGCCTCCGCCGCGTTCGGTGCGTACGAGGAAGTGGGCTGGATGGGACTGGCGGTGTAAGCGCCGTCGCCAGCAACCAAGGAGGCAAGCCAGTCGTTGATGCCGCCTTCTGCAGCGTCGAGCGATGTGTGTGGCGCGTAGATTGACATCCCTGCCGAGGCCGCCTGCAGAATAATCCGTTGCTTCGGATCCTGCAGCGTCAAGCGCTTCACAGGGCGGAAGAGCGGCGGATGGTAGGCGAGAATGACCTCAACGTTTTTTTCCAGGCACTCCTCCATCACCTCCGGGGTGAGGTCGATGGTGAGCATAATGGCGTTGCTCTTGTTGGGTGCCGGGGACTCGAGAAGAACGCCTACGTTGTCCCACGAGTGGTCTGCGAGGCTTAGCGGGGCCACCTCCTGCATGACCTGCGCCACACGCTGAAGAAGTGCCATGATGGACACTGCGCACGCCGTGGCAGCGGGGCCGCGAGAAGAAGGGGCGAGATAGCTGCGAGGAGGGAACGGCGCCGACCTCGCTGTGACGATGAGGTTGTGCGGGTGGGCGGGCGGGCTCCCGAGTTCTTGCGATGCGACAAGAGCGAGAGATTCGTATTGTGATCGCCGCCTCTAGCGACACCGTTTGCTCTCTGGTACGGAGGGGGCAGCGGGGGCGAGATGTGATGTGGTGTGAACACGCATAGAGGGTGGAGAGTTGTGCAGCGCGAGAGGAGAGGGCCTGGGATGCGGGAGGGGGAGGGAAAAGGAGCGATCTGGACTGTCGGGGGTGCAGACCGCTTGGACTGCTGCGTAGAGCGATGTGCCATCGCACCACACGGAGGGGCTTCGCCGAACACCTGTTCTCGTTGCTCATGGCGCCCTGAGGGAAGTCGCTTAACGGAACAGAGAACAAAGGCGGAGCTGCTCACGACAGCGTTTTCTCGTGTTTCTTCCGGATTCGCGACTGCACTGCACTCCCGCAGTTTGTCTTGAGTGCGCTTGTGATTATACGCTCACATACACCACTAGCCGCTCTATCCATCCCTGATGGCGCAGCGAGACCGAGCGGATGACTTTCGGGTAAGAATGGTGATTGAGGAAGAGGGACCGGGGGAGGCACGGGCACCGATTTCGTGTGCCGCAGAATGAAAGAGACACCGGGCGACTGAGAACACACGAAGACAGAAGACAGCAAGCGAGGGCCTGTCCAGGGACACGTTGTCGTTCTCTCTCACTCAGCCAAACACACACACACACACACACACACACACACATACATACACGCGGAGGGACAGCCACAGAAGGCACTATGCATGTGCAGAGCAGACGTCTATCGCCCAAAGACCGAGAGTGGAGGGCAAGAGGGGGTGGGCGGAGGTGCTCTGTTTTCTATACCGATCCTTGTCGTTGGCTAAACACAAAGGAAGTGCACCCCACCACTAGCATATGCACACCAAGAGTGAGGGAAGAGATGAACGGAGGACGCTAATAGTGATAGAGCCAATGCCTAGCTGCTTGCGTCAACGACGTGAAAGGTGTTAGCTTGTACTGGTGTCGTCATGCACACACATCATCGAGGAAACGGGAGAGACGGGGTACATACGTGTGATTGCACATGAACGAGTGCGCGCTTGCCACGCGCACAAGCACGCATGACCTGATTCCATTTGCGTGCACGTTCGGAGCGCAGACACGGTGAAGGGAACAGACACAAGCACATCCACACGCAAGAACACAGCTAGGGGACCACCTTTTCCCCTTTATGGCTGGTTTCGCTAAAGGCATAGGCGGCTACACGTATTGGCATGCCGCGCAACTCGGTGATGCGCACCGATCGTTCGCGGGCTGTTGGGGAGAGGCAGCAGAAGAAGGAGAAGGGGGGGGGGAGCATATTCTGCATGTTCGCCGATTCAAATGATAACGAAAGAAGCGAAAAGAGACTACAAGGGAGCATACATATATATGTATATATATATATACATATATGTATATGTATATGTATATATATATATAAGCGGATGTGCGCCCTCATCTCCCCGCACAGCACAACATCAGAACGTGAGGGGGAAAAACACAGCGGAAAGGAAGAAGAGAGAGAAGCGAGGGCCGATGGCAATGGCGTCTGCGCAGTGCCCACGTGCTTCTCGGATTATACAGCGGCAGCATCGGCCAGCTGCCAGCGTCACGAGCAACAGAGAGAGAGAGGTAAGAAAGCACAGCGGGTGATGGTAGCGGTGGTGGGGAGGGAGAAAGGGGAGAAATACACAGATACAGCATCAGTTCGAAACTGCATCAACGCCCGCACACACAGACACACCTCTTTACAAGTCTGCGAAGGAAGCGATGCCACTCATCTCTTCGCGCTCTCATGCTCGGGTGTGTGCTTGTGTGTGCATTTTGCTGTTTTGCTGAGAGTAATGAGGGTCCGTTTTCGGGTTGTTCGTGTGTTCGGCGCGCGACTCAGCGTCCTTTCTCTTACATGGGGTCAGCGTTGCGGCCGCTCAGGCAGAGATGAAAGACGTAGTCGGAGAACTCCCAGGAGGAAGAAGCGCAGCCTTTGGGGTCGAAGACGTGGTCTCGCAGCATGGCGCTAAACACTTCGGAGAGCTTCGACCCACCGCGGCACCACATGCGCCGCCGTGCTGTTGGTGCCGACTCGATCGGCCAGCGATAGTGGCGATATGCACCCTTGCACCTGCTGTGAACACTGCTGAAGTTCTGGGAGCGCTGCACCACAATAACGTCTTCCCGCCTCTCGAGCGACCACCAGTACGAGGCCGTCTGCAGAACAACAAAACAACGCGACTTAGCGAACACGTTCAGTACGCTGAGGGGCCCAGTGGGCTCCTCGAACTCCTCGATGGACGCGATACGCTCGTGGATGCTGGGCTGCTCACGCAGACGCTCCACCACCTCCTCTAGCGTAAGAAAACAGCGCATCTTTTCCTTGTACTGACCCGCTTGCGCCTCCTCGTCTGCGAAGAGGTCGAGGTAGTGCTCGCGCCTCTCGCTGTATGCATCGTTGAGCATGACTGGGCAACGAGGCGTGGTGGGGGTGGCGGGACAAGGAACGAAAGACAAGAGGGTACGCGAGATTTCGGCGGAGAAGGGAGCGCCAGCCCATGACACCGACTGTGCTGGAGGAAAGGGAAGCCAAACAAGAAGCCGGATGAGCGTAGCACGCCTCGTGACCGGTTGCTCTCACGTGTACGCACACGCGCCTGGTCTGCTGTGACGGAAGCGGCGATGGGTACAATACCGCAGCGGTGAAATAAGCGTAAATGCGTCCCTCAGCGGGCAGGAAGTCGAGTATGCGTTTGGTTGGCACGACTCCGTCACGAGAACGATGACGGTCTTTTCGATATTTGCAAACTCGTTGCACACTTCGCGAGGGAGTCGGACGAGCGGGGCGGCGATACGGGTGTTTTCGCTGAAGTGATGTGGCTGCGGCGCTTAGCGTGGCCAGGTTCGGATGTAGCGCGGAGAGGACGTGCCAACGTACGAGAAGGGTGCGGTGCAGGCTTCCGCGCTTCTCATACGTTGAGCTAGACGCAACAAAGAACACAAAAGGGCGGTGCAGATGCCAGGTGCTTGCTGCGGGAAGCATCCGCAACGAAAGATGAGAGATGCGTTGGGGAAGGAAGTGAGGGAGCCCCGATAGGCGCGTGAGAGAGGCGATGGTGGACCATGTCGGCCTTGAGGAAGGGGCGGGGGTGACGGGAGCTTCGTTATGTAGTGCCTTGAAAGAGTTGTGCCAACGTGGAGAATCTTGAGCATCTGCGTGCTCCCCCAAGCTGTGTGGAAATCACAGCACCCATGCGATCTGCAGGTCATTGTGAGCTCCCGTTCTTTAAAAGAAAACGAGCGGGCAGCTCCAGCAGACATACGACTTGCATGTATGCACGCCACAGACATCCTTTTCCATCTCTTGTTGCAGATGACGTCTCGCAAACGGGGAATGCAGCGCCCATCCCGCGGGCGAGGTGCACTTGATCGACACACAAATGCGTGCGTGCTTGTGCACGCATGCTTGCACCATCAATGCTCCAGCTCCTTCCGCTTGACCTCTACCAGTCGGAACATATTGTGTGCCGGAAGCGGAACGGCCCTCGGCACGCACATCGTCGGTGCCGTTGTAAACCAGGGGTCTCTGAGGAGTGCCTCGGCGGTGGCCCGCTCCCCTGGTTCTAGACACAGCATCCGCCGCAGAAACATTGCTTCTGCTGACTTGATGCCGTAGTTGCTACACCGCTGCGCGAACGTGTCGGGACGACCAGGGGCCAGAGGGAAAGGACAGCGGGCGGCGCGCCGGTAGTACACCTCGCTGGAGCTAGGCGGGGAGCCCAGCCAGTCCACAATATTGGCGAGGCACTCCGCCTCGTTTCGGCTCTTTGCAAACGGTGTGCCGCCCGTCAACATCTCGAACAAGATGCACCCACAGCACCAGATGTCGAGGCTGAAGGTGTAATGGTTGTGCGCCCCCATCAGCACCTCGGGCGGCCGAAAAGCAGTAACACAGGGTGGGCCTGTCATGGCTCCTGCCGCGGCACAGAAGCGCGACCACCCGAAGTCGATCAGCTTCACCACACCGGTGTGATCGACCATGACATTGCTCGGCTTCAAGTCGCGGTGAACTACTTTGTGCTTGTGGAGGTAGGCAACCCCGGCGATGATCTGACGGAAGATGCACTTGACGACGTGCAGCGGCATGCGCGGACGCGTGGAGGCAGCGGTCGAAGCTGTGCCGTGGTCGCTGCTTTGTGGGGTTGAGGGCCACCGACGCAGCAGAGATGTGAGGTCGTGTGCGATAACCGGCATCAGCATCACCAAACTACCGTCGGAAAGGATATGATAATCAAGCACCTGGACGATGTTCGGATGCTGCAGTGCCGCAAGCAGCTCTACTTCCCGAAAAGTGCAACGGTGGATGCCCAGACTGCGGCGCCGCAAGCTGAGCAGCGTGTGCATGCGCTTCATGGTGATGTACGTGTGGGCCACGGTGTCGTAAAGAACAAATACTTCGCCGAAGGTGCCCTCGCCTACTTTCAGCACGCGCTGGTATCTCTGGAAAAGTGCCTCCACGGTGAGAGACGACTCGCCGACGCCAGTATGGGCCAGCTCTGCAAAGCGCTGCTGCATGGAAGGGAGCAAGCGCTCCATGCACGCCCGCTTGCACGCTGCGTTGCCGTCATCAGGCACGTCTTTGTTCTGGTTATCCAGTTCCCCTCCCATTTGAGGAATGGGCGCAGTTCTGCACAAATCCGCGGCGCTGGCAGCGGAACCGCACCGCGACTTGGCGCAACGCTATCTTTAGTGATGGAGCCACTTGGGTGTAAGCAGAGAGAGTCATGCCCGCCTTCGCTGTGGGTGATGGCAGGCGGCGATCTTTCCAGTGAGTCTGCGCTTGGCAGGCCGAAGGATCTCGCCACATAGAGGTAGCAGCAGGAGCAGATGAGGGAAAATAGAGGAAAATGACAGCCACCGCAGCGGTCGCACAGAGTGCCTGTATTCTTCCAAACAAGCAACCAAAACACACACACACACACACACACACACACACACACACACACACATGCTGATGCGGGGGCCGTCGACTCCCACCTGGCACTCAAGCAACGCGATATGTGGGGTTGTATTCGACGAGTGAATGTACAACGAGCGCACATTGGCGTCTCTGTCTACCCGCCGCCGCACCCTACATCCTGTATCTCCTAAAACTAGCTCCTAAGAGAATCATGATAGGCGCAGCTAGTCACATATGCAGCCGTGCGCGGTCTTTTTTCCTCAGTCCGCCGACAACCACGCACGAAAAGGGGTGCGGTAACAATCACAGTAAAATTAGGAAAAAGCTACTCCTCCTCCTTGCTCGGCATCGGCGCAGTCGTGTGTAGTGTGGTGCAAGTTTGTGTTCGCTGCTGCATGCAACCCCGTATGCGCGAGCACCGACTAGGGCGTACCGGAGATGTCTTGCGGTCTTCCTCGTGTTGCTGCTTTTCACATAGACACCGCATATGCAGCTAACGCGCGATCCGCTCAAGGTCGGGAAGACGAGGGAGAGGGAAGACAGCTGTGTGCGCACATATCAAGAAAGAGGCGTTGTGTGCCGATGCCCCGCCCCCACTCGCATGGAGCACATCGTCGCTTGAATTGCTGAGGCTTTTACTTCCGGCTTGGCGTGCCACTGCCCAGCGACTCGTCGGCTGCGCAAAGCGGCCGAAAAAAACGAAAAGGAGAGACGGGCATGCGAATGGCCGCTCGGCGCTGTGAGGCAATAACGCGTAGGAGACCTCTCCCCCTTCTCCCCTACCTCCGTCTTTCCCAAGGACACGTGCGCCACTGCTGAGCACCCCCAGCCATGCGTGTGACCAGGGGCACGTCCCACGCGACGCTGCCGCTTAAGTGACAAGCGCAATGCGGCGAAGCATGGAGGAAAACAACCAAAACAAGGAGAGCGCAAGAGAGCATTAGCAGGGGTTCCCTGATTGCGGTGGCGGCGTTGGCGAAAAACATTTTGTCTTCTGTTCTCGGCAGCGAGGATCCGACGCGAAGAGATGCGAAAGCCCTGCTAAAAGGATAATGATCTCTCCACCATCCGAGGCCGGAGGATGAGGGGGAAGGGGCGAGAGAGACGCGGACACGCGTGAAGGTGGCGCCGTTCAAGTTGGCGAAGAGGAGACGCACTTATTTTTCGCTTCACATTTCCGCGTCGCTAAGAAATGGCTATGGAGGGGGAGGGAGAAGAGTCAAAAGATCCGCACGCCAAGGCGCTGGTCAGCGTGGATGGCCCGCTGCTGTTGCAATGATCACATCCCACTGAAGGCACTTACTCCTTATCGGCCGCAGGGGCTTCTGCCGGGAACTTGAGCATCTCCGTCCCCATCATAAAGGGGCGCAGTACCTCGGGGATCACGATGCCTTCCTCGGTCTGGTAGTTTTCGCAGATGCAGCACATTGTGCGGGTGACAGCGCAGAGAGTACCGTTCAGCATGTGGCAGTATTCCTTCGTGTTGCTTGCTGTGCTGCCCTTCGTGTTCGGGCCGAAGCGGCAGTTAACACTGCGGGCCTGGTAGTCCGTGCAGTTCGAGCACGAAACAAGCTCGCGGAATGCGCCAGAGCCGGGGAACCACGCCTCCAGATCGTACTTCTTGGCAGCAGCATTGTTGAGGGCACCAGAGCAGATGTTGATGACGCGGTACGGCAGACCAAGGCTCTCGTTGAAGTCCTGGGAGGTCTGAATCATCTCTTCCAGCATCTTCCACGACTGATCTTCGCGAGGAGAGCACACAACGAACTGCTCCAGTTTGTCGAACTGGTGGACGCGGAAGATGCCGAGCGTGTCGCGGCCGTGCGCGCCGGCCTCCTTTCGGAAGCACGACGAGACGCCCGCGTACTTGATCGGTTCCTTCATTTCGGTGAACCACTTGTTGGTGTGGTAGGCGGCAATGGGCGCCTCGCTCGTCGCAATCAGGTACTTCTCGTCCCCGTCGCCGGAAACCTTGTAGAGAGACTCGTCAAAGTCAGAAAGCTGCGCCACTGCACCCATATACTCCTTGTTGAGGAAGAAGGGCGGGTAAAAGGGCTCGTAGCCGCGGGCGATGAGGAAGTTGAGCGCGTACGAGATGAGGGCGAACTGCAGCTGCACGAGGCCACCGCGCAGAACAAATGCGCGGCCACCCGCCATTGCCGTTACCGTCTTGGACGTGTCCATAAGACCCAGACGCTCCATGCAGTCTACATGCGTCATCCTCATGCGGCGCGTCACGTCACCAAAGGTGCGCACGACCACGTTGCCGGTTTCCTCATCGTTCGAGACCGGGACAGACTCGTGCAGGACGTTGCCAACGCTAATCACCATGCGATCCCGCTCCGCTTCCTGCTCCGCGGCCAGCTTTGCAAGACTCTCCACCTGCGTCGATAGTGCCTTGGACAGTTCCTTTAACTGGAGAATGCACAACGGCTCCAGCTTCTCCGTGTCTAACGTGCCTTCCTGGGCGGCGCTCATGACATCCGCCGGCACTTCAGAGACGTCGCCATCCGCCTCCTTTGCCTTCTTCTTGGCACCGACGGCTTTGCTGCAAGTGTTGATCATTTTCTTGCTGGCTTCCGTTAGAAACTGCGTGCGGCGCCAGCGCTTGTCAATCTCGATGATATCATCGACGATCTCCGGCCTGGCGTAGCGGCGGCGCTCCGACTCGCGCACTATATCCGCCATCTCGGGATCGCGGAACAGCTGAATGTCGAGCCCCATGGTGACCGTAAGCACACAAGACAAAGGAGTATACTTCGCAGCACGCAACGGCGTTTGTGTGTTGCTGTTACAGACAAACAAAAATTAAAGAGAGGGTGTTGCAAGTGTGTGTTGCACGGGTATGATAAGGGAGGCGATTCTTGACACGGCAGCACGTGGCCAGCGTCCGTTGAGCGTCGAGGCGAGGCAAGGAGCACATAAAGAGAAAAGACCCCCCCCCACACACACACACCACCACACACCACCCAGTTCGAACCGCAGCAGAAAGGCGGAGAGAAACACATGATCGCGGTAATGCGGAAGATGAGTTGGGGCATAACAGAAGAAGGGATGTGATATGCCTCTCTTGTGCACTCAAGATGACTTCTCAGGCTTGTAAGTCACCCACGTGCACGGGCAGTTCCTCAGCATCTCTGAACGAGTGCGCAAGTCAACGTCGAGCACTACAAATCGGAGGTCTCGCGCACGCCGCGTATAAAAAAATGCGTGGGTCTGCGTCTGAAATGCCCACTGCTTGCGTGTCCCCTCGAATCATTACCTGAAGCAGCGTGTGCGACTAGGCAGCGCCGCAATCACGCGTGTGTACTCTTAGGCGCGTGTACGAGTTGTTGTGTTGTTTGAGATGACGGAAGGCGCACACAAGTGCGCTCAACTGCAAACACAGATTCGCAGTCACTCTCTGAGCGAAAGGGGGCCGCCACGCCCCCACCCCTCCCTTCAACGGCGTCAAACATAAGAGTCGTCGTCGGAGAGCAGGAGCAAAAGAGTGAGGGCTCGACTATACATGCGTGAAACGCTAGTTGGCATGCACCAAGCAAAGCCTCAGATACATCTTCAAATGGCACGCATGCGCACATAAACGCCTTCGCATGACTGGTGCCACCACCGCATCGGGAGCCCCCAAACGGAAGCAGGAAACGAAAAAAAAAAGGATAGCCTCACATGAATCGCGCGTCTACTGGGCAAACAACCGGCGCTGAAGGTCGACCAGCAACGCGTCCACATTCGTGCAGCCACGATGACGCGCAACCTCGACAATCGTCATTACCGTCTCCACAAACTCCACAAACGACTGTTCCGTTCCGGCATCCTTGTCCAGTTGCTGCACTTGCCTGTTCCTCGCCATGGCGGAGGTCACCATCTCCTGTGCCAAGGAGGGCTCTTCTGCGACGGTTTTCGCGTTCGGAGCGGTCCTGTATCTCGACTCCGACTCATCCGTCAGCCACGCCAGCTTCTCGAGGACACATGCAGAGCTAATCTGGCACTTCGCAAGCGTTCCCTTCATGGCTGTCAGGCAGGAGCGCAGAGACACACCGTATCTACCCCCGTCCTTCACGCTTTGGAGCTCGGCGTAGCAGCGCTTCAGCGAACTGAGGTGATGCTGCACGTCCTCCGTGTGCTGTAGAGAGTTGGGCAGAAAGGTAGTCGCTACCGCGCGTGAGGATGCCCCGGAGGCGCGGCTGAGCGAACCATCCAGCAAAGCACTCACCTTCGCCTTCACTGTCGTGCACGTTGGTCCGCCATTCACCGTCACCGCGACGCGGATGAGCCACTCGCAGAATTGACGGTAGTTGAGAGTGCCCTCCGCCTCGTTCACTAAGGTGAGGGTGGCTGCTAGAGTGGTTGCCGCCCTTGCACCTTTCCACGTCTCAGCCTCGACACGCAGCACCTCGGCTACTGCACGCAACGCGGCACCAATCGAGAAGCGCGAGCCAAGTATGTGTGCGTCATGAAGGAGGCACAGACACTGCGTGAGTGTCATACGACCCGGCAACCGGTGCTGCCACCAGTCACTGCGCGTTGTAGGCAAGGCCACATGCGCACTTCGATGGCTGTAGTCTTTGAAGAGGGTTTTCAGCGTTGTATTGTAGCGTAGTAAAAGGAGGTGCATTGTCACCTGCAGATCGTCTTCGGTCTCGAGGAGGTTGCCCAAGCCGTGAGGCGACACGGAGGGTACCACGGAAGACGGGGATTCTTCCAGCGTCAGCGCTGCCACTGCCTCTTCTGCAGCTTCTGCCTCTTGCTCTGATGTTGCGTTCATCTCCCGCACCTCTCCAACCGCAGAGGTGAAGTGACCCTCTCCACTTTTAACCCCCGCAGCCCACCCGCCCTCGTAACAGCTGCCGTCTGCGTAGTAGAAAATGCCTCGGCCGTGGCGTTGCCCGCGGCGGTATGCGCCAACGTACACGTTCAAGAGTGCCTCGGCAGGCGCGGCGTACTGGGACGGTGTCACGAGCGGAGTGGAGGATGACCCAAGGAGGCAATCCTTTGGCATGGCCATGTACGTGGACACGCCGCTGCCGTCCGGACACCCTGCCTTCCACTCGCCCTTGTACAACTCTCGGTAAAAGCAGCCGCTGCGGTCTACCCAGCCCATCACCCCGTTCCCGCACGGCGTGCCGTCGCTCCACGCACCTTCATAGATGTCGCCCGTGCTATATCGCATGCAGCCGTTGCCGTGGCGCGCATTGCACTGCCACTTCCCCTCGTACACGCTCCCATCAGGGTACGCTTGGGTTCCGTGCCCGTGTCGCATCCCACTCTGCCAGTCGCCAGTGTACCGTGACCTGCCGGCGTCTGAGACGAGGGTGCCGTGACCGTGGCGCACACTTTCACAGAGGTCCCCTGTGTACACATCCCCGTTGGGCCAGTGCAAAGAGCCGCTCCCCGTCACAGTGCCGTGCTGAAACGTTCCACAGACTATGCAGCCGTCGTCCCAACGCTGAACGCCGGCACCAGAGGCCTCGCCTTCGTGCAGCAAACCAGTGAATTCGTAACCCGTTCGAGAGCGCAGTGTTCCAGGACCCTCCAGCACGGGGTAGGAGGCGGCGTCCGCCTGCCTCGTCCCGCCCACATAGCTGTCAACGGTAGTGATAGTGCGCAGGGACCCCCAGCTTTGAGGCCGACACTCCTTAAGTGCAGCATACGTTGCCTCATCCCTAACAGGCATCTCCATCTGCTCGCGGCAAGCTTGCGGGCTAATCGACCAGCTTTTCTACACTGCACTAGCCATTCGAGGGTAGCACACTCAAGTGACCCTCGCGCAGTAACGGCACGTGGCCGTACCGTCTTCAGAACACCCCTCGACCGTGTTTACGTATATGCGGGTGCTTGCTTGTGCACCCGTCGCGAGAACGCTGATAGGGGGAGGGATGACGCACTGCTGAGATGAGGATGCGAGGAGTAGAAGGGGAGAACAATGAGGGGCGAGGGAGAGAGACCGGCCTGTCAGCAGGCGTAGAGCCTGTGAGGGAATGATGGACGGAACAGGCATGCGTACTGCTTTCAGCTGGATGACGGGAGCTGCAAGAGTCTTCCATTGAGTATGACCTGTTTCTACATTCACTACAGGAACGAGGAAAGCAAAAGGGCGAAGCGCGGCCATTCGATTCGCAGCTCTGCAACGGGGAAAGGCAAGGCGAGAATAGAAACGTTTGGGGGCGGGAGGGGAGGGTAGGATGCGCACTTTTCCAAACCCCTTTGCTTGCCATCGCAGTCATGAGAGGAAGCACCTCAGTGGTGTAGACGCTTAGGCAGGCGTAGAATAGAAGGGTTACTCGTGGTTATTGAACGCTTTGCTCAGTGTGGCTGTCGACGAGATTCCATCGGGTGCACTGCACATCTCGGCACGTACACACACACACACACACATACACATGGAGATTCGACCACATCACGAGAGACTGAGTGCTTTACCGTTTTGCTTGTCCTTCTTTGCACCGCTATGCTGCTTCAAAAAGTTTCGAATAAACGCCAGGTCTGCCTGCTCTTCCATGAGCTGATTTCGCTCCTTCTCCTGGCGGATCTTTCGGTTGAACGTTTTGCGCGCAATCTTGCTCTGCTGCCTTGTCAGCATAAGGTTCAGCTTCAGGCTACTCACACCCAGCAGATCACGCTGATTGGTTCCGTCCAGCTTCTTCACCGCATGCAATGCCATTGCCTTGTTGCGAAACGTGAGCACTGCAAACTGTGACTTGTTGAGCAAATTGCCTTTCTGCGCTGTACGAATTTCGACCTTGGGCTCGTAGGCCTCGAAGACGGTGCGAACGGCGTTCAGTTCTGTACCAGGCTCGACAAAGCAATGGAGGCGGTAGTTGGTGGACTT
This sequence comes from Leishmania major strain Friedlin, assembly GCF_000002725.2. Classification (NCBI taxonomy): domain Eukaryota; phylum Euglenozoa; class Kinetoplastea; order Trypanosomatida; family Trypanosomatidae; genus Leishmania; species Leishmania major. The sequence goes on along the minus strand of NC_007252.2, from coordinate 21,570 downwards.
CTTTTTGGCGGTCTTCCTCGTCTCCTTCTTTGCCGTATCGCTGTGCTTGCTCGTGATGCTTCCGGCATCGCTTACAATGTCTGACAGGACGTCTGTGTCTACGTCGTCGTTGTTCTCGACAGCACCAAGACCCTGCTTTTGCGCTGCCCTGCGCCGTTTAGGAAAACGTGCATCCCCTTGGACTTCACTGCCCCAAATAGCAGCAAGCTCCTGCTGCTTCTCCTTCTGCAGGTCTCGCTTCCCCATGAGAGGCTATGTGAGTGCACAGAACGAAACGACAACGGTCGTGCTGTGCCTTGTGCGTATGTGGGAAGGGAAAATAAAACCGCAGCACTGACTCACGAGACTAGCAGTGTAGCCAATGGAAGAGGTCGTAGGTAAGTGGGGAGAAATCATAGAGGGCCTGTGCAAGCGTGATAGACCTGGAGATGCCAACCCAGCATGCGCTAGTATAGACGCGCTCGGCCAACATTCACGGAGCCCTGACATGCATTCGACCAAAGAGTCGCAAGCGGATCCCATGTTCAGTATCTGCGGCGCAGTGGAGCCGGAGAAGACACACAGCACGCCCAAATGCTGTTACGCGCTGCGGCACACATTACACCCCTCACCCTCACGCGTGACCACAGAAGTGTGCGTATGAGAGTGTAGATGTGAAGGACTGTAACGGCCATAAAGTAGCAAAACGCTGGTCTGCCAAAAAAAATGAAATAAAAAGTGCGACAGCAGCGATCTTCCGCGGCTCAACATGTTCATACCGCCATCCAACGTGAGCTGAACGCCACGTGACCCCGGCCCCTCACACAGGCGCCCATCGCGTCGTGTAAAGCAACGCCATCCAGGTCCTGACCGCCCATACACCAGCAGCGATACATCGCTCTCACTTCGCTGCGTCGTGGGCGCTTGACCCTGCCGCTACCGGAAGAGGACCGGCATGGGCAGGTATTGGGGGGAAGGGGCCTGCTTGTCCCCTTCACACACACACAGAGTGGGGTCACTGAGCCCTGATACGGCGCGCTGAGATGTGTCCCGTCATCAGGGGAGTACAGAGATGCAGCAAAGCTAAAGGAAATGATGCTAGTGCCGGGGGGGGGCACAGGGTGTCGATGCGCCACGGCTAGTGCGCAGCGTGCCAATGTCTCTCGTGTCTCCTTATCGCTTGTCATGCTATCGATGGCGTCACCAGAGCACACGACAGTCACCGGCTTTGTCGCTCCAGGTCATTCATTTCAGCAGCGCCGACGACGGTCAGTGAAATCGAGGGCATCGTGGGTTCGCTGTTTGGACGTCTTCTTTTTGCTTGCTGCTGAATTCCAGCACGGTGCAAATGGCCGGGATCATCTTTGGGCGCAGATCCTCTGCCGCACAGAGATACTGCTGCACTATGTTGCGGAGATACTCGATGCTAAGCTGCACTCTCTCATTTGCCTTGTACCCCTCTAACTCTCTGATGTACTGAGCAATGACGCCGTTGTTGTGCGCGTTTTCTCGCTTGAGTTCTGCATTCTCCTTGATCAGCAGCTCTGCTCCTACCTTGCTCAGCTTGAGAGAGCCGTCCTGCGAACCCCTGCTGCCCACGAAGGTCGCAACATCCCGCTCCGACACACAGCCCGCCGCCGCAAGCAACACAGACTGAACTGCACTTGCATTCTCCGTGATTGGAGACGCCGCAGTCTCGCTGTTTGCAGTCTCGTGCGGCTGCGGCCGGTCTCGCTGCATTGCCTCCCGCTGCCTCTGCAGCTCTTTTCGAAGAAGGTTGCACCGCGTCCTGAGATCACTGGTCTCCTGTTCCAATTCTGAAACACGCTCTGCTTGAGTCGATGCACGCTTCAAATCCTCTTCAACATTCCTTGCATGCGCTTCGGTATTTTCACAACGAGCACTCAATGAAGCCTCCGATTCCTTCAGGCGCAACACTTCGACCTCCAGAGCCTCTACTCGCTCAGCCGCTTCCTTGGCCGCTGACGCACAAGCACCTACGTAAGCTGTCAACTGCTCCTTGAAACCTTGAATACCCGCCCAAGTGCCTCCCGTCCATAGTTCTAACGAAAGGCAAACTAAGGCGGCCTGCCCATCTTGCACAGCTTCACACAGACTCTCCGCCCACTCTGTCGGCGACTCCACATTACTGCAGATGTTCGCACCGCCACACAGCACCCGCACAGCATCCGAAACCCTCGCCACTTCTCTCTGCCAGCAATCCCTTTCCTTCCTCAGGCTCGAAATGTTCGCGGAGTCCCGCAGTTTTGCGCACTTCACCTTCTCCTTCCAGCTGAGAACGTTTGCTTCCAGCTGTTCGAGCTGCGCCGCCTTGGCCTCCAGTTCCTGTCTCACACACGCGGCATCCTCTGCGTGCCGCTGCGCCTGCTGCGCGGCGTTGTCGCGCTCGCACTGCGCCGCCGCCAGCTCAGCGCGGAGGGCCTCGTGGGCCTGTGCCTGCTCGTCCGCTCCGGCGGCCAGCTGGTGGCGGAGCTGCTCCAGCTCCTCTGCGTGCCGCTGCGCCTGCTGCGCGGCGTTGTCGCGCTCGTGCTGCGCCGCCGCCAGCTCAGCGCGGAGGGCCTCGTGGGCCTGTGCCTGCTCGTCCGCCCCGGCGGCCAGCTGGTGGCGGAGCTGCTCCAGCTCCTCTGCGTGCCGCTGCGCCTGCTGCGCGGCGTTGTCGCGCTCGTGCTGCGCCGCCGCCAGCTCAGCGCGGAGGGCCTCGTGGGCCTGTGCCTGCTCGTCCGCTCCGGCGGCCAGCTGGTGGCGGAGCTGCTCCAGCTCCTCCTCCTGCAAAGCGATGCGCTGTGCGGCCTGGGATTTGGAGGCTTTCACCTTCTCCTTCCAGATGAGAACGTTTGCTTCCAGCTGTTCGAGCTGCGCCGCCTTGGCCTCCAGTTCCTGTCTCACACACGCGGCATCCTCTGCGTGCCGCTGCGCCTGCTGCGCGGCGTTGTCGCGCTCGCACTGCGCCGCCGCCAGCTCAGCGCGGAGGGCCTCGTGGGCCTGTGCCTGCTCGTCCGCTCCGGCGGCCAGCTGGTGGCGGAGCTGCTCCAGCTCCTCTGCGTGCCGCTGCGCCTGCTGCGCGGCGTTGTCGCGCTCGTGCTGCGCCGCCGCCAGCTCAGCGCGGAGGGCCTCGTGGGCCTGTGCCTGCTCGTCCGCTCCGGCGGCCAGCTGGTGGCGGAGCTGCTCCAGCTCCTCTGCGTGCCGCTGCGCCTGCTGCGCGGCGTTGTCGCGCTCGTGCTGCGCCGCCGCCAGCTCAGCGCGGAGGGCCTCGTGGGCCTGTGCCTGCTCGTCCGCTCCGGCGGCCAGTTGGTGGCGGAGCTGCTCCAGCTCCTCTGCGTGCCGCTGCGCCTGCTGCGCGGCGTTGTCGCGCTCGTGCTGCGCCGCCGCCAGCTCAGCGCGGAGGGCCTCGTGGGCCTGTGCCTGCTCGTCCGCTCCGGCGGCCAGTTGGTGGCGGAGCTGCTCCAGCTCCTCTGCGTGCCGCTGCGCCTGCTGCGCGGCGTTGTCGCGCTCGTGCTGCGCCGCCGCCAGCTCAGCGCGGAGGGCCTCGTGGGCCTGTGCCTGCTCGTCCGCTCCGGCGGCCAGCTGGTGGCGGAGCTGCTCCAGCTCCTCTGCGTGCCGCTGCGCCTGCTGCGCGGCGTTGTCGCGCTCGCGCTGCGACGCCGCCAGCTCAGCGCGGAGGGCCTCGTGGGCCTGTGCCTGCTCGTCCGCTCCGGCGGCCAGCTGGTGGCGGAGCTGCTCCAGCTCCTCTGCGTGCCGCTGCGCCTGCTGCGCGGCGTTGTCGCGCTCGCACTGCGCCGCCGCCAGCTCAGCGCGGAGGGCCTCGTGGGCCTGCACCTGCTCGTCCGCCCCGGCGGCCAGCTGGTGGCGGAGCTGCTCCAGCTCCTTCTCCTGCAAAGCGATGCGCTGTGCGGCCTGGGATTTGGAGGCTTTCACCTTCTCCTTCCAGATGAGAACGTTTGCTTCCAGCTGTTCGAGCTGCGCCGCCTTGGCCTCCAGTTCCTGTCTCACACACGCGGCATCCTCTGCGTGCCGCTGCGCCTGCTGCGCGGCGTTGTCGCGCTCGTGCTGCGCCGCCGCCAGCTCAGCGCGGAGGGCCTCGTGGGCCTGCACCTGCTCGTCCGCCCCGGCGGCCAGCTGGTGGCGGAGCTGCTCGCACTCTGTCTGCAGGGCTTCAATTATGCGCATGTCTTGCATCTTCATGTGCCGTACCTTTCGCTTCCACGTTTCTAGCTTCTCTTGAAACTCGGGAGGGGTGGTAGGCTCATCTTCTAGTTGAATCGAGAGCTTGTAAAGATGTTCCTCAGGTGGTGACGGTGGCGGCATCGCGGCCGAGCTAGACTCCGGGTCGAGTGTTTCTGCTGTGGCGGTCGTGCCAGGCTGGCAGATTGCAGGGATCTCAGGTACAGGAGGAGAGTGATTCGTTTCGAGAGATGACTCACGCGTGAGGGCCAGCTCTGATTGCAGCTGTTTGATGGTCTCGTCGTCCTTTGTTTTCATCTGCATCACCTTTTCTTTCCAAACTGCTTGCTTCTGCTTAAGGGTCGCGAGGGATTCTTGAAGCGTGCGCACCTCCTGACTAAGCGATTCATTTTTCTCTGCGGAGGAGGCCAGGTCTTGTTGAAGAACACTCATTATCTGTACGTTTTGCAGCGAGTGATTCTCCAAGGAGGCGATCTCCTTCTGCTGCTCTTGAAATCGAGATTTCAGGTCCTCGAGTTCCTGAAACGATTCAGGTTGACAGCGCAGATGTGCCATCTCCTTTTCATGGTGATCTGTTACGGACTGCATTTCCTCTGCGAAACGCTGCTGGCTCTCCAGATAAACCGCCTTGACCGCCTCCAATTCTTGCGTGAGCTCTGCAATGGTGGTTTCCTTGGTGCTCAAAGTGGCCTGCACAGCTGCCACCTGCTGCTTACATGCGTCCATCTCTTCGGCGTGCTTGGTGATGATGCCGTGAAGTGATGCTTGAACAGCCGCGCGTATCTCGGGGGTCAATTCACCGCCGTTGGCTTCGCCGGCCACATGGTAGGCGGCCAGCTGTGTTTCCAGCTCAGCAATGCGCGATCGATCGGACTCAGTGAGTGCCTTTACTTTTTCCTTCCAGGTGTTTGTTTTGGTGAGCAGCAAAGCGTATTTTGCCTTTTCATCATTCAACTGAGCCTCCAATGCGGTCGCCACTTCACTCATTGTCTTTATTTTCTGCTGCAACAGTTCCACTTCCTCCTTCGCCTGAGCGGCATCAGAGGAACTCTTTTTGAAGAAGCGGTCCATTTTTTTTTTGCCACCGGTGAGCAGTAGCTGCTGTTGCTAGCTACACCCACTGGAAGCAGAAGCGACACAGAAAAGTAGGTGAGACCCAAGTCTATAGAAACAACCAGCAGAAATACGAGCGGAAAGTGAACTCCTTCTGAGAACGCTGCGAGGGGGGGGGCAAGCTGCGTTTGTGCGAAACACGTGCAACACCTTGACAGTGGACAAAGAAATCGTTTGTACCCTTTTTCTTCGGGGTCAGGGGGAGTGGCGGCAGCCTTGATAAGCCTCCGCAAGATTCTGCTCAGTGAAGTAATACGTTACCTTGACGCGCGCCTCAGGCTGCGTCAAGAAGACACCCGCGCGCAAAAGATGGAGTTCCTATGAGCAACTACACTCTCCAAGTACGATCTGGCGTGGTGGGAAGGAGAAGAGAAGAGGTTGATACAAGAGAATCTGACCCTTAAGCACCGCTCCAGTGACACCATCGTCATTTTTCTTTTGAGGACCTTCAGCGCTGCAACTTCCTTCATCCTTTACGAGAAAACGTTGCACCTTTTCCAGCTGCGCCAGCATTTAGCTGCAAACTGCATGCGAATTTCATGGCATGCGCATGCGCTGATCCTCTTGCATGCTTGCAGGGAAATTTTTTATGCATAGCGCTACCTATCTTTCGTTCATTCCATATCGCTTTAGCACTAATACGATAACCGCGTGACTACACACTCACTTTCTTTTTCATCAGCGTGTCCATACCGCCATCCAACGTGAGCTGAACGCCACGTGACCCCGGCCCCTCACACAGGCGCCCATCGCGTCGTGTAAAGCAACGCCATCCAGGTCCTGACCGCCCATACACCAGCAGCGATACATCGCTCTCACTTCGCTGCGTCGTGGGCGCTTGACCCTGCCGCTACCGGAAGAGGACCGGCATGGGCAGGTATTGGGGGGAAGGGGCCTGCTTGTCCCCTTCACACACACACAGAGTGGGGTCACTGAGCCCTGATACGGCGCGCTGAGATGTGTCCCGTCATCAGGGGAGTACAGAGATGCAGACGAAACGAAACAAAATCAATACCATAAAGCAAATTGTTCAGCAGGCGGCGGTATAAAAGGATAAGAAAACAGGTGTTACAAGCAAGGCGAAAAAAAAAGAGCAGTTCGCAGTTGTTTTCCGCAACGGTAAGAGGAAAGCAGCAATTTCCAATAGACAAATACCCATACATTCAACAGATATCGACGCGCCCCTCATCACACCAGTGCGCTCATGTCGCGCTGCACCGAAAAAAGAACATCAAAATCGAAATAAGTAGTGTGCAAGCTGAGCAGAAGAAGAGCACGGAACCAAAGTGAAGAAACAATCAACTCGACATGCTACGACGGCTCCCTTAGTCAGAGGCAGCGAAGCTGGACTGACCTGCTTTACTGTCCTGCTTATTTTTCTTGTAGGGCTTATTTCTTTTTGCCAGAGACCTTGAATCGTTTGTAGTTCACAAAAAAGACTATCTTTCCCTCGGTCAGGGAGTAGACAGGCACCACACTCGACGTCGCAGCGTTAGCCTTTATCCACCTGGCCAGCGTGGGCTCTGCAAGGGTCTCGGGTGGCGAGTCCGGCGCCGACTCGTTAAACTGTTCCAGACATTCGTGAATGCGCTTCACGTCAGTATTCACCACCACCACTGTGGACGGAGGCGGTGTCATCATTGTGGAGAACAGCTCTACAATCTTATCAGCTGTGCGGGTCTCAACCTTTCCCGAAAGGAACTGAACGTCGATGCTCGCACTGCTTGTCGACTTATCCTTTACGGAAAGGCTGCGGACAGTTTGTCGCAGATCGTCGAGCGCGATGTCGCCACTGTGTCCGCTTACTTTACCCTGCTGATTCGTTGACACCGCTACGATCCGCTTCCCATCCACGAGTAACCACCTGATCTGCTTCGCCTTCAGGGCCCGCGCCAGTGCGCGAGCGTCCGTGTCAGCGCGGATGCACGCCCGTATGTTTCCCTTCCACAGCTGAATCGCCGCCTCCACGACGTGAGGGAGTTGCGTGAGCGAGTATAAATCGTGTCGCCGCAAAGCGACACCATCCAACAGAAGATTCTCACGCCAAGTCACGTGTACGTGCTTGCCCACGTTGAGGAGGTGCTGCACGTCCACCACTACGGAGAATGCAGAAACGTCGGGGTTCACAACGGTGCAGTTCGCAGTGAAGTTGTCCAGGAAACAGCCAAAGGCCAGCGGTACCGCCCCGCGCGTAGAGCGACACTCGAAAATGACGCCCGTCTCCAGGGCTTTTCGCGCAACGAGCAAGTCGCTGGGCTGCAGTGCCGGGTCCATAACTAGAGTGAGGTGCGTATTCATGTGCTTCGCAAACGTGTTTATGACGTCGACAACTGCCATTGTGAACTTTTTGATGTACTCGTCACGCTCGTCGCACAGCAGCAGTCCGGCAGCGCACAGACTCTCCGTGATACTTGAGATAGCATGCCCGATCTGGTCTGCTGTGAGGATCTCGCTGCGCAGATGACACAGCGCAGGTGGCGGTGACCGCGTTCCAATCTCGGCGGGAAACACTGTCTTTAGCCAGTCGACGTGCGACACAATCACCTCCATCGGCTCCGTCGTTTTTGTCAACGCGAGCAGATGACATAGCGACAGCAACGGCTCCAGCACACACTCGTTGAATACACCGTGGTGGGGCAGCGGTGTCGTGAATATGACATAGGATCGAACGCGATGGTAAAACTGATAAAAGGAGCCGATGGAGCTATTCTCCTGCATGCCGAGAAACGACGCTGTCGCAAAGTATGGAAGGGCAGAGTAGGCAACGCTGCGGCCACTGCTGTCCATCACACAGTCCACATTCATCTCAGCCAGCTTAGGGTTCATTGCCACAGTCGGGTCAAAGAGCGCCAACGGGACGGCGCCGTGCAGCATGCCGATCACCTGAACCGCTTGCACCACATCTGTGCACTGCGACGATCCGACAAATTGAGCGTCGTCGCGGGATGCCCTCGATGGCTTGCGGAACTCAGATCCGATTCGTTGGATTTTCTGGATGATGCGTCCAGCTATTCTCTCGCCATACCTGTCCACTGTGTCCAGCGCACTTGTGAGATCAGCCGGATCACCTGGAAGCTCAGCCGTGCTCAGCACAGCCTCGCAGGTGGTGCGTCGACGCGGGTCAGGCTCCAGCAGCTTCTCGATGATATCGGCCATCGTCGGGTTCCACCGCGCAAACCACTGCGGAAGCTTGCCAGTGCGCCAGACTTCGCCCATAATAGTAAAACGCTCGCGGAAGCCTTTTCCGGCGATGGCAAGCCACATTTCAAACGCGATCATCCCGATGCTAAACTCGTCAACCTTGAAATCGTACTCGAGACCCTTCTCCTGCTCTGGCGCGCAGTACAGCACCGAGCCGCAGTTGCCTGTGGGATAGTTGGCGGAGACCAAATTTGTCGGCGTGTTCACCTCATCCACGTCCAGAACGCTCCTGATACGCTTTACGCCGCTCATCACGCGCGCCAGGCCAAAGTCTGCGACGCGGATGATCCCAGCCTCACTGTTGTGGTTCGACTCCATTTCGAATAGCACATTTTCAGGCTTCAGATCTCGATGAACAATGCGCTCGCGATGCGTGTGAGCTGTGACGGAGAGGAGCTGGCGGAGAATGGACACGGCGACCGTTTCTCCGTTGGCGGAAGAAAAGATGCCACCAGAGTCGCTGGAGTCGCTTTCGTCAATCAAATGGCGAAGTGATCGGGCAGAGCACAGCTCCATTTGAATGTAAAGCGTCTGGAAATTCATGGACGGCCGCCTCCCCTTTGGCTCGTGCATTTTGACATCACTTCGCGCGTCACCGCTATCGCTGCAGGATTCACCGGATTCGTCGTCCTCCTCGCTCGTGTCCACACTGCTGCTCTTTTCCTCTGCTGACGAGTAGAGCGAAGCGGTGCGGTCAGTATCCGAGGACAATGAAGCACGGGCAGCGGCACGCGATTGGGGTGATAGCATTTTCCCGCCGTGCTTGATCTCCTCATCTTCCTCATCTTCCTCATCCTCCGCGTCGGTGTCAACGAACTCACGCAAGTCCTCATCGCACCCGTCCTCGACCCACGCATCGTAGTAGCGAACAATGTTCTTGTGGTTCAGTGCAGCGAGAGTCTGCACTTCTCGCAGAACCTTCTCAGACTGCGCCTCTGTCATTGCAATCTTCTTAATCGCGTACAAGCGGCCATCGATCTTCTTCCGACAGACGTACACAGGAGCAAAACCACCGGCCCCGAGAAGACGCTGCTGAATGAACTCGTTCCGGTAGCGACCCTCTGAACCTTGCTGGATGCGAGGGTTGCGTCCTTCATCCTCCCAAAGCCATTTTGGCAGGCCCTGCTGATCTGGGGGGAGAGCCAGGGCGCTCTCAATGTTCGCGGCAAAGGCACGCGAAGACGAAATTCCATTCCATGGAAAAAAGCTACGCGCCGCTTCCGGGAAAATCCTGACGCTCTCCAGCAGGTACTTGACAAGCCAGTCGAAGTTGCTGGCAGCCTCCTCGTTCGACTCTGGGTTCTTCATGTGACAGCACTTCTTTAGAAGGTGAAACGCAAACAGGCTGAGCTTCAACGCTTCCTTCGCCTTCAGCGGAACTGGCGTCAGTGATGACGACTGGCCCGCGCTAAGCACTTTTGGCTCACCTTGCGCCTTTCCGTTCTGCTGCTGCGACGGTGGATCGATGCCGCACTCTACAATGGAGGCCACAGTGGAGACGATTTGCATCATGCAAGGCATACCGCTAGGGAGACACGGCTGAATGTTGTTCAACACCTCCTTGGCCATCTGTTTTACCTCGTACTCTGACAACGTACCCTCGCACCCGGGTTGCAGACCCGGTGGAAACAAAAGATTGATGGCCGGTACCACATACGGATAGCCAGGTACCACCCGGATCTCTAGTGTAACGCGTCTGCTCGGGTGGCTTTCGGATGTAAGTGGGACAAGCACTCGGTAGTGCGCCGCGCTTTTGCCCAACACGCGGACATTTTCGTAAGTGTTGACGATGATGTCGATTTCATCTTTTATTTCGTCATTCTCACAAGTGTTGTACGCTTGTACTAGCCTGCAGGAGTGACATTCGTTTTTCTTTTTGGCCATCAATTCCAGCACTACCTTCGTTGTTTTGCGAATTTGGCGGATGCTGTCGCACCTGTACAGAATGAAGACACACGATCAAAAGCTGCCGTGTCAATAATATGTGCGTGCGTGCGCGCGTCGTTTTCGTGTATACATGTGCGTTTGCGAAGGAGAGGTAAGAGAGCAGTGCTGCGAGCGGGACCAGTTTCATCGATGAAGCCGTCTTCTGATGCACCGTACGTAGGGAAAGGCTGCCAAGGAGAACACACAGAAATACAGCATGCGGTACATAGCTTGTCTGGGATGGTATAACTGTGATAGAAACACTGCAGGGTGCAGTATGAAAAATATCTACAGCCGAGTGCTCGAGGTGCGCTACATAGCACCTTAGAGCAGCATAATACGCTTCTCTCCATGCTTCCGCCACATGAGCCCTGCACTACCTTTTTGAGTTTCCACATAGTTTTTTGCTCGAACGAGGGCAAAGCGGATGGAAAAAGTACCTCCGTTTCACAGTCACATGAGCTGGCAGTATCGACACGGAATAAGAGGAGGAGGGGGTGGAAGGAAAGAACAGATAACCCCAAAACCAGCGAAAAGAACGCCTTCGACAATGGTTGCCGCGGGCACCCTACATGCCTGCGCGAGTGGAAGTTCACACTTTGCGCCATGTGACCCGTGAGCCACTGGAAGCAGTCACCTTTACCCACGCGACGTCGACTGTTGTTCGAGCCACTGGCCCTTGAACAGGCAACAGTGCACGCTGCTGTCGCAGTTGCCTCATATCTTCATGGGTTTTGATGGCGTGACAGACGACGCACAGCGTCTGCAGGTTGTCTAGAGTCGCCTCCCCGCCACCACATGCAACGGGAACCATGTGATCAGCGTGCCAGAAATTCCCAGGGATAGGATTCGAGACGACCTTCTCGCAGAGAGCGGGGAGTTGCAGCAGTTGCGGGTGCAGCCTCCCAATCACAGCCACACGCTCTTGCCTCCCTGCTGCTGCTGCTACGGAGGTGCACAGTCTCTCACAGTCAACGTGGCAGTGCGAGCAAACACTCTTGTCTACACCCTCAACACTGCGGCGTATCGCTCCAGCAGACCGCCGGATAAAAAATGACAGTCTACACTTACCGGAGCAGAAGAGCTCGGAATCGCCGTTGGCGGCACCGCAAATTGCCCCGGGCACAAAGATGTAGGCACGCCGATCGAGCTGTGGGAGGCTCGCCGCGCAGTTCAGGCAGCCCGCCTCGTATTTATTGCTCGCAGCAGCGGTGAGGGGACCAAAGTAGTAACACGTGGGAAAGTACGATCGGCGCACTTCCCACCATACTCCCCATCCGACAGTCATAGTTTTCGCATAGCGGTTGCGCCGTCGTGGAGTCGAGGCAGCCGCTCCGACGCTTTTCCACTGGAAGACAGGAGGCAGCCACGCCTGGCAAAGGACGAGTTGTCTCCGATGAAACGGTGAAAGACGAGTAACGGATTCAAGGAAAGTGTCCAGCTGCTGCCACATTGGGTCTTGACGCTGCTGCACGCACTGTCTTGCCTCATGCCACGGAAACGTGGTGTAAAAGCCAGTCGATTTTCTTGCGCGTACATGGATGCGACCGGTGTTTTTGCTAATACAAAAGAGCAAAGGCTCCGCCATTGGCTGCACTAAGCCATGCGTCGGCGCCTTGGAAGCAGGCTTCGGCTGCAGTGTTGGGGGGGATGCGTGCGCGATTTGCGAAAGCGAGAGGCTTGCACCTCTCGACTCCTCCGCGATGGAGACGCCCCTGCACAAGCGGGAAAAGAGCTCGGCGTCAAACTGCGAATGGAGCCCTAGGAGATAGTATACAACAACCTCTTCGCGCTGTCCAGGGCGATGCAGGCGATCCTCTGCCTGCCGCATCCACGCTGCGTCAGGGGGGAGCTCACAGAACACGGCACACTGAGCCGGTGCTAGCGAAATACCCACTGCGCACGCTGTGATTCCGATTACCGCAATTCCCGCCTCCCCTCGGTGGAAAGCGTGTAGGAGATCTCCACGCTGTTGCACCGGCACTCGCCCGTCGATGCATACCGCACGCTTGCAGTGGCCACGAGCCCACTGCACAAGTGAGTCAATCAGCTCGATGTGGTGCGCCAGAAGCACAACGCGGTCGTACTTGCTGCAGCAGTGCTCCACTGCTTCCGCGATGCCGTTCCAGTTTGCTTTCCAGCTATTCGCGTACCGTTCCTGATACGGTGCTTCCCCGCTGCGGCGGGCGTCACTGTGCGGGCTAAGACGATGTGCTACCCGCATCACAACTCTGCTTTTTCGTGGCAGCTCCAGCACATCCTCCTTGAGGCGGCGCAGCATACAGCAGGAGCGCAGCAGCGATAAGAACTCCACCCTCCTCGTCGACTCTCCAACCTGCAAGTAGGGAGAGAAGGTGAGCTGGCAGTACCGCATCGCAAACTCAAAGCGCGACCCCCCGAGTAGGTTGGGCCGGAGCATGTCGATCTGGTTATACAGATCGAATGGATTATCCGTAGCCGGCGTTCCAGAAAGCAGGAGACAGTAAGGCGTCCGTTTCCCGATAGCTACCACCACACGAGTATAGGTTGCATCAGCTCCGCTAACATTTGTGTGCAGAAGATGGCTCTCGTCGCACAAGAGACACTTCCAGCTCCGAGACTGCAGCTGCTTCTCTAGCACTGCTGCCATGTGATAGCTGACCAGCACCACCTTTGGCTGCGAGTCACTACTGAGCGCGTCATTGGCGCCGTGAATCGGGTGGATCTCCTCCACAGAAACCTGCTCGTGCAGATACTGCTCGATTAGGTCTGCCCACATGAGCTTTAACGCCGAGGGACATACGGTGAGAAGTGGATAAGCCTCGAGTGCTGCCACGGTGGCCAATGCCTGCATCGTTTTTCCAACACCCATGTCGTCTGCAAAAAGAATCCGCCCTCCCCATCGCAGCGCCGTTCTCACACCCTCTACTTGATGGGCTTTCATAGTGCGACGAAGGAGATGTGGAATCCGATCGAGCCTGGTTTCGGGCACTGCACTGCTGAGAATGCCAGCTACAGCTTTGCGCAGGCCAGGCGGCGGAGGGCTCACAAAGAACGGAAGCGCGGGATCTTGTGCGGACTCGAGAAGCTCCTCAGTGAGCTGCTCCATCACTGGTGCTGGGCCAGTCAGAACTGCCCCGCTCCCCGCCAGTTGCTCGCGAAGTGCGAGGGAAAGGCTAAACGCTATCCGCGCCACTTCAGCGTCGTGAAAGTTGCGGAAGTGGGCGGAAACACGATCGCGCACAAAGTCCATCTCCACCGACACCATCTTCATGGAAAAGGTGAGTTCGCACGATGGGGATGACATAACCGGGACAAACGGCACCGCGGCTGTTCGTCCACGCACGGCGGCGGAGAACACCGCGGCCACTTTCAGCACGTCGATGCACTCGTCGCATGCACACGAGAACACACAGCCAAAGCGCGACAGGCGAAATGCGTAGCGATGACCGCATCGAAAACAGGTCTCGACAGGCAACAGGTATTCCATCTTCACGACATTTTCTTCTACAGCCTTTCTCGTGCCATTTTCATGTACAGGAGATACAGAACACGCTGCAAAGCGAGCGACAGGAGGATTGTTTTCTGAAGAAAGAGGTAGGAGGCATCAGTGCTCACGGATAAGAAAGTGCCACTGTTTGCTGACCGCGATCGGCTGCGACGCAAGGCTGTGCATGCAGACAGTAGAGTACGCGCGGGGTTCTCGACGTCGGATGCACTCCATGAGCGACCCGATGCAAGTCACTTGGAGCCCAAAGAGGTGACAAGGGGAGAGAGCAGCAAGGTGTCTCTTTTGCTCAAGATGTCGGCGGCATTTTGCTTTTGCCGTGCTGTATTTTTTTTTTTCGAATCAGAAGACCAGCGACATGCTAAAAGGGTGTTTTCAGTGGAAAAAGATGACGGGAAAGCGAAAAGCAGAGAACTACAGGACGTCCACCTTGTAGCAGCACAACAAGAAAGAAAAGAAAACTGAACGAGAACAGTGGAAACAAGCAACAAAGATGCAATAGAGACGCAGGGAGATATAGAAAAAAAGGAAGAGAGGCCGCTGCCTCGCGTTTTTAGTCTCGGCCCTACTGAGGCCCGAAAAGCACATCGACCACCTGCTGCATTTCTGGGTCCTCATCCAGATTCAGCGGACCTTGCGCTGAGAATGTGGCGTAGTCCTGAGGGGCGCGCTGCTCGCTGGTAGGTGTCTTCGGTCGCTCTGTCCAGGTGTTTGCCTTCAGCAGGGACTCCTGCAGCTCATTCCAAGCTCGCTCGCGAACATTACTGTGAACGGTTTCGGTGGTGCTCACCTTGCCATCGCGGATGTAAATGACGCGATGGGCGTACTGTCTTATGTACACATCGTGAGTCACCATCACCATTGTGAGACCACGCTCACGGTTCAGCCGTAGAAGAATGTTCATGATGATGAGAGTGTTCTTAGTGTCCAGGTCGCCTGTAGGCTCATCGAGAAACAAGATCTCCGGCTCATTGGCAAGAGCCCGGGCAATTGTCACGCGCTGCTGCTCACCACCAGAGAGCATTGATGGAAAGTGGTGCAGCCTATGCCCGAGACCAACCTCCTCGAGGAGTGCGGTGGCACGCTTTTTGATGTCCGACGCTGATAGCGAACCTTTGATCACCATCGGCAGCGACACATTGCCCAGTGCATCCATGGTAGAGATGAGGTTGAACGACTGAAAGACAAACCCGATGCGCTGCAAGCGCATCGCTGCTAGCTCTGAGTCCGGCGTTTGATCCGTCACACGCTTTCCGAAAAGGAACATATTTCCCTTTGTCGGGGTGTCAATTGTCCCGAGAACGTTGAGGAGCGTGCTCTTACCACCGCCGCTCGTGCCGTACAACACGAGAAGTTCGCCAAGGTTTATGTCCACATCCGCGCCACGCAGCGCCGGTACACCCTCGATGCCGAGGAGGTACGTCTTGTGAATGTTATCGCAGGATATGATGGGGTCCATTTTCCTTGGTTGTTGTATAGCCGGAACGCAGAGGGAAGTGAAATCAAGACAACTAGATACTCCAAATAGTCACAGGGTACTGCGCATCGCTGGTGGCGCCAGATGGCGTGAGACAAACGAAAAGCCAAAGGAGGAAGACAGAACACCGATGGCAATTTCAAAAAGACATGTGCAAGCGCACACGAGCTGGCTCGTGCATTCAGCAACAGCTCCAGCGGGATTTCATATGCGTCTGCGCCAGGAAGTGGCTTGAGCATTCATTGCCAGCATAGACGGAGCACCTTGCTCAGTTTGCAAAGCAACAAAAAATGAGAAAGACACGATAACTGTCAATCTCTTTTGTTTGTGGATGGTGTCTTTCTACAATACTCGCTTCAGCTCACAAATCGGAGCAGGGAAAAAAAAAAACAGTCCATCCTACACAGAGGAAGAAGCAACTTCTCCGGGAACAATTGCAGAAACCACAGCTGCATAAGCCGTAATGCAGCAGCGAACAACACACACACACACACACACACACACACACAGACAGACATTCAAGGACGACACTATCATCACGACAGGCATTCACCTCTTTCTGTTGTGGCGCGAACGTAGAAAAGCAAAAAAAAACTAGTACAGCTTGAGGGAGCAGAGTCAGGGGCACACCCTCACGATAGTGGGCTTGAGTCATCATTTTGTCTTTCGACTTTGCAGTCTACATCACTGACCTTTAGTAGCCCTGGTGAATACTCTCAGCCAGCGCGGGAGCGTTCTCGCTGCCGTCGACCAGCTCGTGTGGCGTGCGGCGACCCATCTTCTTGCGGTTCGGTCGCGGCGGCTCCTTGATGTACATGGCCTTAATACGCAGCTCCCGGTTACTTTCGGCGTACCGCGCAAAAAGCTCTCGAGCGTCGCGTTGGTCCTCGATTTCCTCCCAGGTAAGCTCCCACGAGTCGTGGTGCTCGATAGCGAGCAGCACAGAGTGCTTGGCCGCCTTGATAATGGCATCTTTTTCTTTCTCCGTCAGGTTCGCCACCTTCTGGGCGGGGTTGCCGGCCCACATCTCACCGGAAGGGATAATCGCGCCAGCCTGCAAGACGCTCGCCGTGCACAACATGGAGCCGGACTCGATACTGCTACCTTTCATGACGATCGCGCTGGCTCCTACAAACGAGCACGACGCAATATCAGCAGACTCAACGATGGCCATGGGCTCAATTGTAGTCCACTTGCCCACCGTTGTGTTTCCCGTGACTATCGCCTTCTCCTGCACGTTGCAGCTTTCGCCGAGGTGAATGCTTTCCCCCTCTTCAGCCCGGATAACGGCGTTGTAGCCGATATAATTCTTTCGCCCCACATGCACATCGCCGGTAACTATAGCGCTTGGCGCAATGAAACAGTTATCCATGACGGTGGGCCGCTTCCCGCTCACCTTCAAGAGACGCGGAATGCGATAGAGGTCCTCCTTCGGCTGCACGCCCATCATACGATCGCTGACAGCGATCAGCTTTGTGGCCAAGCGCTGCACTTTCAGTGCCCATCGGTCGAGTGCCAAGCTTAGGTACGTGCGCTTTTCGATTGCCCAATCCGGCAGCTGCTCCGGTACCTTCGCTGCACCGCTGAGAGCGCAGCCAAGAAAGCGAGTCCGGAACATGAACTTTACCAGTAACGGAAACCTAGCCTACTAACAGTGCTAAACTGACTTACATACGATTCGGCCGCTCCTCGTGCACTACAATCCTGCTGTGCCAGTTCCCAGAAGCGCGTTCTTTTTTCTTCTTTGTGAGACGGACAGCAAACTACTCATATGTAGATACCCCCAAATTCTTGCTATGATAGAGAGTTAATAGAAACATAACAAGTGCAGCGCATGAAAAGGTAGACGGAAAAGAAAAAGCAGCAACGTCATCGAGGGCAAAATCGACCAAAAAAGCAGTCTCGCACTGCCTGCCTCCACAGCAGCCATATGCTGTCGATGTCTTGTGCTACTCCCATATTGCCCATCACCAGTGCGTTCGACTCACAATGCTGAGACCTTTTCAGGCGACACAAAACACAATGCATATAGTCCTCGTTTGTTCCAGTAAGACAGTCGTAGCAGAGCATTCGGCAGCCCCAAATTGTTCTATTGTGACTTTGCACCTCATATAGAGCGGACAGAGAAACAAAACAACACATCTACCGCTGCTACTTCCCGAAAGCGACAACCCAGTCGACCACATTATCGATAAATCCCAGAACAACAAACAATCCACCTACGATACCGCAGAGCTGCACCAGGAAATGCGAAAAAGGCTGTCGCTCGAACACATTGTTCACCTGAATAGGGGCAGGCTCAAACTCGAACAGAACAGCAGGCACAGCACCAGCGAAACCCACCAAAATTGTCCGCCTGCTCCACTGAGCACTATACTCATAGGTGGAAGCCTTTGCATTTTTCGTCTTCGTTTTTCTGTAAGTGGTGGGAACCACTTTCACTAAGTACCGTGTCTCCGAGTACGTCTTCGACGACGACTTGTGACCAGAGAGTCTCTCAGCCACACCATTCTTTGAAAACCGCTCCACCGTCTCGTCCCCAATGCGTAGTTTTCGGATAAAATGAGAGGTATCCAATCGAATCACATCCTTCAGCGAGTAAAACTGGCCGGTACGTCGGGGACCAAAAATGACTGTGACAGGAACCTTTTTCAAGTCGAGTGAGCCCATCACGGCGCACCCACTCGCTCGCTGGTACAACTGCTCCAGGCACTGCGGAATGTACTCCGTGCCTGGAACACCCCTTCCCAGTTCCTTGTACAAGCCCAAGACGCTCTCGCAGGTATCGCAGCACTTCGACGCGGCTGCACTGCGCACCTCTGCGGCTACTCCATCAAAGGCAGATGGTGGGCACTGTCGGCACTTTTTACCAGTGCGCACTTCCTCCGTCTCCATTTCATTGTCGAGATCCTTCAGGCTTCCTTTGTACAAGACCTCTCCGTCAAGCGCGGTGGGAAGCTTGTGTAGCCTGCCTGTATAGTTGAACTTTGCCATCCCCGTTGTGTCAACAACATCAATGCTAAGACGATTGCAAGGCATAAACGGGAAAAGTACGTCGAAGTGCACCGGCATATCCTCTGAAAGCCCTTTGTCGAGGGAAACATCTGTAGAGTACGCGTCGCGCCCTCTTAAGTATGCAGCGCCTTCCCACAACACCAGCAAAATCACAATAGACACAGTGGAAACACTCAGAACAGCGCCCCATCTCGTTTGCTCGCGCTGATAATCTTCCTTCGGCTTCGGGAACATGTCGACATCTGCGATGTGCCGTGAAATTGCCGTGCGCGCAACCGGCGGCTCCGCCTCGGCTGCAAGCGCACTTCGTCGATGCCGCATTTACTTCACACCACTTCACTTCAAGATAGATGAGGGAGAACAAAATCCGAAAAGAAGTCAAACTATCACCGAAACAGCATATGAGTAATGTAGGCAGAAAGCCTTACTAGCGCGACACCAGATGATGACGCTGTCTTTCAGAGAGAGGGGAAGAGCACCAGGACAACTTTTCTTTAAGACACAGCGGCAAACAAAACAGGCGATGCTCATCAGATCCTTGAGAGAAAGGCTGAAAGTCTTTCGTATGGTTCGCGATTCGGTTCTTGAAATGTTCACTATCTGCATCCAGCAAGGAGAGAATCAGCAAAACAAAACAGCAACACCACTAATGTACAACACAGACAGCGGCCTCTAAGCTTCTTCCTCCTTCAACGCCGCAATTATAGCATCCTTCTCTTGGATGCACGCGGATGCCTCGGCGTAGAAACGATCCATCTCGGCTTGCATAGCAACCATCTTCTCCTCGTAAAAGGCCGTCAACTGCTGTTGGCTGCTGCGAATAATCTCCTGAAATTCCTTTTCGTGCAACGGCGACCCGGCTTCTAGCTCCCTCGCCGCCACCGTCACCAGAAGGTGACGTTCTTTCCGTTCACTTTCACAAATCCGCTTTCGCAGATGCTCTAAAGTGTCCTCGTCCATCCTCTTCTGTCGACGAAGAGCTTCATTTTCCGCCTGCAACACCACAACTTCTTTACGAAGTTCACGATTCCTTGCACTCAGGTTCGCGTTCTCGCTTTCACAGCTTCTAAGCTTCTCTGACAGGTCTCGATTTTCATAGGCTAGCTCTGATTTGCTTCGTCCGCTTTGTTCAGGAGCGGCAGCAGACACGTGCATAGCACTGCACTGTTTGAGACGGCCTTCCATACCTTTAACCCTCGACACCAAGTGCCTAACTTCTTCGTTTTTCGCATGCAGGGCTTCACGAAGACGCTCACAAACATCACACAACGACGAGCTACGTACGTTGTTGAGCTTTGCTAGCTCCGACCTACCACTGTTCCCCCGGAAACGGGCCGGTTCACCAGCGGAGAACAGAGCGCCCCTTTTGCTCTGTGAGTCGGCAAAATGTTCTTGTGCTCCATACTTTTCCGCCAATACGCGAAAAAGCTCCTCTTCGCGACCTTCGAAGATTTCCAAGATTTCATCAACAGAATCTAGGCATGCGGGATTGTAGCGGTCGTAGAACGCAATCAGCCGTTCTCTGTACATTTTCGAGACTGCGCGACAGGTTTCAAATGTGACATAAAGAATATTGTGAAGCCCAGAGCGAAGAAGAAGATCACAGAGAAGGTGCATCTAGAAGACATCGCCCACATCAACAAAGCCGCCAACACTTACCATACGCAACCCTGGGTACTGAAGCGTAACGAAGACATTATATTTGCCTTTTATCTTGGTAAGGGCTGACAGGCGTAGCAGTCAACAAGGGCAGCTTCCCAGCAACCCCGATCGCCTGTACACAGCGCCAACCCTCTTCTGCCCTTTATTTCTTCAACAACATCAAAGCAACAACAACAGGTAATCAGTGTCCTACCCTGTGCTCCTTGCCCTCATGTATTCCACCTGAACAGACACACACACACACACAGATACACACACATTGGATGCTTGAATGTCTCTTAGCAATCTGCCACTAAACCGTGAAAAAATGCTGCGCCAGTGCATTCCCCCCATTGCGCTTAAAGACACTTTCGGCGGCGTCCCAATACGAAAACCCCCTCAAAAAGGCGGACAACGAAGCTGATAGACTCAACAACACATGCCATCACTTCTTTAAACAAAAGTTTGCGGACAATAGACAACACGTACCATAGTCATTCGCGACCAACGCGAAAAAACGAAGAGGAAGCACAAAAACAACTACACGATCTCCCTGATGTTGGTGTGCACCGTTAACAAGGCTCGCCTCCAAGGACATCCATATCAGCATTTGACTCATAAATTCGTCAGCGGAAGAAGCGCGGCTATCCGTGACGTGGCAGTCATATGCGAGCAACCCTCATAGTTTTGCCGAACCCCGCCTTTCCTGCGTAATGGACGCCGCAGACAGGGTACACAACGCAATGACTCGATACCTTGAGTAAGGCGACAACGCGACACCTAACACAGACACCGCTGCTCCAGGGGGGGGGAGCATAACATCCCACCAACAGATAACAACCAGGATACCCCTACTAAACCAACTACAACTCCCAGAGAAAAAAAACACATGCAAAACAACGAAACACACAGCTTAAACAATGCCGCACAACAAACACCCACTGAACGTCACAACCAAAAGCAGGCGGCGCTGCCTACGCACGCAGCGCGCAACACTTGCGACCGCTGCGGTTCTTTCCCCTAATTCCATCCGCGGCAACACGCTCTCCAACTGGACGCGGGCGTGACGGTTTACTAGTGTACTGGTGTGCGGGTGTGCTACTGTACTGGTTAGGGTTAGGGTTAGGGTTAGGGTTAGGGTTAGGGTTTATATCTCCACTGATTCCTTGCACAGCGACACCCTCTCCACCTGGACGGGTGCGTGACGGTGTACTACTGTACTGGTGTACGGGTGTGCTACTGTACTGGTTAGGGTTAGGGTTAGGGTTAGGGTTAGGGTTAGGGTTAGGGTTAGGGTTAGGGTTAGGGTTAGGGTTAGGGTTAGGGTTAGGGTTAGGGTTAGGGTTAGGGTTAGGGTTAGGGTTAGGGTTAGGGTTAGGGTTAGGGTTAGGGTTAGGGTTAGGGTTAGGGTTAGGGTTAGGGTTAGGGTTAGGGTTAGGGTTAGGGTTAGGGTTAGGGTTAGGGTTAGGGTTAGGGTTAGGGTTAGGGTTAGGGTTAGGGTTAGGGTTAGGGTTAGGGTTAGGGTTAG